>NC_137812.1:61476812-61581812 GCF_963921795.1 Nannobrachium achirus
GAAATTAGAAAAATATTTTTTCCAGTACTGGAAAAGTTTTGGAATTGATCAAGGATCCTGGAAAGTCCTGGAAAAAATAGCTATGCATTGTCTTTGGTTATTGATTTTGTTAATACCTCTGAAATGCCAAATTAAACATTGGCCAAATTGTCAAATATTAGAGGCAGAAATTGTGAAAATAGCAGATCTACATGCTCACAACGCCTCGCAACACGAGGCGTTGTGAGCATGTAGATCTGCTATTTTCACCAACAGTTGTGTTATACAAAATTCCACAACTGTTAGTGCTCGTCAGGGTGCCGGGGTCCCCAGTTCAAATATGATTATTTCGGGGGTCACGGCCTGAAAAGGTTGAGAACCACTGGCATACATTGCCTGTCTTTGGGCATTGCGCATAGGAGTAAGCGACTCGTTATTGAGCTGAATTATTGTTATATAGTCCTGGAAATTGGGTTCAATATTCTGGAAAAGGTTTGGAAAAGTTTTGGAAATTAATTGGTAAAAATGTGTGGGAACCCTGCCTGGTATTCACATACCCAAAATAACACAGAAACAAGCTTGTGAGCTTGTATATATTCTATTTGAAAAATATAGGAAATTAGAGTGAAATATCATTCATACAGCTTCATCAATAATCATGCAAAGCCCTATGTAATAGAATGATATTGTTATAACTGCCTAACCTGAGCTGGGGATGATTGTAAACCCTATAAAAAAGAGAATGTTTAATGTTATGCATTTTAAATTGCTCTGATGAAGGCCTCGCTCCGAAACATGTCAGATTAAAATGGTAAAAGATCTTTCTTTCTTAATTTCTTCCCTCCTCAGCAACTGACCAATCACATCCGGGACACGTTGCCAGGGTTACGTAACAAGCTGCAAAGCCAGATGCTGTCCCTGGAGAAGGAGGTGGAGGAATACAAGAACTTTCGCCCCGATGACCCCACGCGAAAGACCAAAGCACTGCTTCAGTCAGTACAGGCACATTTTAATGCTTTAAATTCAGATTCACTTTATTGTCACTTGCAACAAACACAGGGCAAGAATATCAGTCAAAGAAAGTGCATAGTCACTTTCACTGTCATTTAACAGTCTGATAGCCTAAAGGGAAAAAAACAGTTCCTCTGCCTGTTAGTGCGCGCCTTGAGGATCTTGTATCCCTTCAACCTTTTGGACTTTATAGGGGGAAATAGTCTTTTATGGGGATGGGTGGGGTCTTCAATTATCCCCAGATTTATTGAGGCAGTGCTGGGTGTAGAGGTCCTCCAAACTGGGCACATCACACCCAGTGTTGTTCTAGGCAGTGCGAACGACCCTCCTCAGGGCCTAGCGGTCTCTGTCCGTACCAGGATGTGAAGCTGCTTGTCAGGAGGCTCTCTATTGTGCCTCTGTAAAAGTCCTTGATGATGTTGGGTCTCAGGCCGAATTGCTTCAGGTGCTTGTTGGGCCTTTTTTACGACTGCAGTGACATGGTAGTCCCAAGTCAGGTCCTTCTCAATGTTCACCCCAATGTAACAGTGTTAGACAATTCATGGACACCTAGAGGAACATACCGCTATTTCTCTTTTCTAGTGAATGACACACTCTTGTGTTGCCATGTACTTTTGTAACAGTTGAAACAGAGCAGTATTTGGCAAGCTGTTTGGCTTTGTTCTTTGTTATGCCAGCAATGTTCAGGCCATTCGTGGTTTATATACACGTACCAGACTTCCAAATATGAGTATGCAGAGACTACATCTGTACCCAAGTTAACATGCACGTATGCACGCACAAACAAATTAAAAAAAGCTAAATACATTTTCCTCCTTGTAAACATGGTACAGGATGGTGCAGCAGTTCGGCGTGGACTTTGAGAAGTGCATTGAGGGATCTGGAGATCAGGTGGACACCTCCCACTTGTCTGGTGGAGCCAAGATCAACCGCATCTTTCACGAGCGCTTCCCCTTCGAACTCGTCAAGGTAAAATGTAGCATGCTTTGTAACTCTATGAGAGGTCTTAACATTTAAAACATAAGTGCCCAATGTGCATATATAATAATGTGTTAATGTAATGTACAGTATACAGGGGTTGACACTAAGGTCTCAGAGGCACTTGCCCGTCGGGCAAGTACAGGTCATGTTCTACTTGCCCTCGGGTCATGGCCACTTGCAAACAAAGACACACGCGCTACTCTACCTAGCGCTACTCCTGCGCCTGTTTTGGGGATTGAGAGAACTCATAGCTAAAGACTAGTTTCTCCATAGCAGTCACTTCGTGTTCACACAACGAGGCTGTCGCTTTACGGGTTGCATTGCGCGATTTCTAATTAGTTGCAGTTGAGGGCTCATCGTGTCCGATACACGTCTTTTTTAGCATAATGTGAGCTTGTAGAATAGCGGTTTTCAAGGGAGCTCATGTCGTAGCAAGCTATCCCACTGCACGACGTTCGTTCAGTGCGTGTGGGGAGGGAGGGACTCGGGGGGAGAGAGAGAGAGAGGCGGAACACTTGTCTATAGCCCCGTTCAGCGTTCAAGCAGGCTAACTAAACATATCTTATATTATGTTACTCGAAATGGGCACCTGCCCGGTCGGGCAACCTGGTAGCAAACTTCCCCTGCCGACCATATTATTTACCTGCCCCGGGCAGTCGGGCAGGGGTTAGTGTCAACCCCTGGTATATGTTTAGTGTGCATATTTGCATCTGGTGATATTTATAATATGACATAACCTATTACCTACCTATGTTACCTTTGCGTGTAGCACAAGGAAATATTTTGTCAACATGTATGGATGAGTGTATGCACTCATCCGTGTTTGTGTGTGTGTGTGTGTGTGTGTGTGTGTGTGTGTGTGTGTGTGTGTGTGTGTGTGTGTGTGTGTGTGTGTGTGTGTGTGTGTGTGTGTGTGCGTGCGCGCGTGCGTGTGTCAGATGGAGTTTGATGAAAAAGAGCTGAGGAAAGAGATCAGCTACGCCATCAAGAACATCCATGGAGTCAGGCAAGTTAGCATCACGTCACACCTTCACATAACGTCGCTTCACGCTTTTTATACAATGGCTCT
Organism: Nannobrachium achirus; assembly: GCF_963921795.1. Taxonomy (NCBI): domain Eukaryota; kingdom Metazoa; phylum Chordata; class Actinopteri; order Myctophiformes; family Myctophidae; genus Nannobrachium; species Nannobrachium achirus. The sequence continues at coordinate 61,479,853 of NC_137812.1, forward strand.
CGTCATCTTTTTGTCTGCCAGTCTGTGAGCTTGTTTGTGTGTCTGTCTACCCCCGCAAGGTGATACAGGCCGATTACTATATGCTCATCTTGTCTGGCTATTTCTCTGACTTATGTTTTTCACGTTTTCTAAACTTCCCTCAATTTGTTCTTCTCGCAGATTGCTTAACTTCATGCCTGTCACTTATCCTGTTTTCCATGTCTTCTTGTCTGTTTGTCTTTCTCTGTATCTCTCTCTCTCTCTCTCTCTTCGCTATCTTTCTTGGTCTGTGTCAGTGCCTGTTCATCTCCGTCCTTGGTGTCATGTCCTTTTGAACTAAATAGCCTCGCCTCTCCATCTGTGTGCCTCTCTCGCAGGGACGTGCTGGGCCCCTGATTCAGCCCGGGAAAAAGAGTTGGAGAGGCCCTCATTGCGTGCTATAGAAAGAGATCTCTCTCTATAGCGCTGCTGCTACTCAAAGATTTGCCATTTCAGATCATGACAAGTGACAAGCCAGTGGGCCAATTACTGTACATGAGTTATTTTTCGTCGTTGCCGGGTGGAAACCTTGTATGTCCTTTTTATATACCGTTTGTTTTGTATTTATTATTTTGAAAATGATTTAAACTAGTGAAAACAGCCGATCTACAAGCACACACAACGCCTCGCGGTGCGAGGCGTTGTGTGCTTGTAGATCGGCTGTTTTCACTACTTTTGTGCAACGGCCTTGTATGATGAAGCAGGGCTTTGCTTTGCGAAAAAATGTATACATTTGAAACTTGGAGATACAAGGTTTCTGCCCGACAGTGACGATTTACTTTGTTGGCCGCCCAGCCCCCAAAATGGAACGAAGGCCGACATTTTATTTGTAATATTTTCCTAATGGCCGGCCTGGACCGTTCGGGAATTGTCCCACTTTTTCCAATGGCCAGCAACATCCCTGCTCTCTCGTGTCATGCATCTGTCCCTTGTCTCATGCTCTGTCTCCATTCAGTCCGTGTGTCCGCCTGTCACTGCGTCCTTTAGGACAGGCCTGTGCACCCCAGACCTGCTCCAGCTCCATGTCTCCATCTGTCCGTGTGTCTGTCTGTCGTTGCGTCCTTCAGGACGGGCCTGTTCACTCCAGACCTGGCGTTTGAAGCCATAGTGAAAAAGCAGATCATTAAGCTGAAAGAGCCCTGTCTGAAATGCATCGACCTGGTCATCCAGGAGCTCATCAACACGGTCAGACAGTGCACCAATAAGGTATTAACGGCATGGTCAACCGCCCCTTGCCTGCCTGGCTGCCTCGACCCAACCTTAGAGCAGTGATTCTCAAACGTTTTAATATCAAGGACTCACAGTTTTGTCTGCATTAGGCCACGGATAACGAACGATATGATGGGAACTATGCACAGGGATCCCACGGTCAGGAAATTCCTGGAAATATTTTGAAATCAGAAAAATATTTTTCCTGTACTGGAAAAGTTTTGGAATTGATCAAGGGTCCTGGAAGGTCCTGGAAAAAATAGCTATGCATTGTCTTTGGTTATTTATTTTGTTAATACCTCTGAAATGACAAATTAAACATTGGCCAAATTGTCAAATATTAGAGGCAGAAATTGTGAAAATAGCCGATCTACATGCTCACAACGCCTCGCGAGGCGTTGTGAGCATGTAGATCTGCTATTTTCACATAAGAACCGTGTTATACAAAATTCCTCAACTCTTAGTGCTCGTCAGGGTGCCGGGTCCCCAGTTAAAACATGATTATTTCGGGGGTCACGGCCTGAAAAGGTTGAGAAACCACTGGCATACACTACCTGTCTTTGGGCATTGCGCATAGGAGTATTATTGTTATATAGTCCTGGAAATTGGGTTAAATATTCTGGAAAAGTTTTGGAAAAGTTTTGGAAATTAATTGGTAAAAATGTGTGGGAACCCTGTATGCACAAAAAACTATTTCACCCGCTTCTTTACTTCTGTAAACATGTGATGTGACAATAAAGCTGATTCTGATTCTGATTTGAACCCCTATAACCCTGAAAGTGTACAAATTGAACCAAATGTACCCGTAAGGGGTACATTTGGTTCCATTTGTACCCTCTCTTGAGTTACATAGTACCCATAAGGGTCTATTATTTGGTTCCTATTTCTAACTATAAATCATTTAGCTGGGGACCCCCTGGAAACGCCTCAAGGACCACTTTGAGAACCACTGCCTTAGAGCTCCCATATTGATGTACACCAGTTATGTTGGAGAACCTAGTTTGTTCCCCTCTGTTCTCTACTGTTGTGCATCGTTAGAGCAAAGCCCCCCGGTGTGAATGAGTCTGCAAATGGAGTTAATGGACCCACGTGGCTGGGTCCATTGTGGCTCTGACTGCGTCTCAGTGCATTGGTGTGGTGTTTCTGGTGGGGTGTTAGTGTAAAAACACAAGGGCTACTTTCTCCTCCTTTTTCTAAGATTGCCACTGTGAGAAGTGGAAGCATGCATTGCACTACCACGAACGCATGCAAGCATGCACGTGCGTTGCCACCAACACATTGCACACACATAGAAATGTATGCACCGCTCAGTGTAATTATGTTTTGCGTTTGATATTTCTTTTTAGCACTCTTGGCTGCTAAGGGTCTGGGGAAACCTACAACTTGTCTTTGTTTAGAAGAGGTTTAGTAGAATTAACTTGACCTAAATGCCTAGATTCTTTTACTGTGTTGCTGGATTCTTCTGTTCTCATGTTCCTTATTCCTATCCTTTAAACTTTGTATGGTTCCCTCCCTTTTCAAAACATTCCAACCGGTTCTGGCTTCCCATTTTTCCCATTCCTTTCATGTACTCTTCCCTGTGGCTATCCACCACTTCCTTCTCCCTCACCTTGCATTAAAACTCCAACTCCCATGATGCCTCACCACAGGACAGGCCTGTTCACTCCAGACCTGGCGTTTGAGGCCATAGTGAAAAAGCAGATCATTAAGCTGAAAGACCCCTGTCTGAAATGTGTTGACCTGGTCGTCTGTGAGCTTGCCGCACTGATCAGGAAGTGCTCTGAAAAGGTAAACGGGTACAACAGAGTGGTAGAAAACATTGATGTACGAAGAGAGGCTTAGTTAACAGAACAAAGGGAATGCAGGCCATAGCAAAGCATCGATAAATGAAAGTCGTAGAAAGCAAGTTGAAACAAGCATCAAAGACAAATGGCAGATATCTAACTCACTGTGTAGTGCTTGAACCCCATGACTGTCTGCCGTCTAGTCACCTCTATCCCTGGGAAAGGTTATTATAGTTAAGCATTTTTCATTAGCTTTTATTTCATTTTGACTTTTTGTTTTCAGTTTTGATTTGTTTTTAAAGCAAAGAGTTTCTAGTTTAGTTTTCTATTGTAATATGGGGTAGCCAGGGGCAATATTCAAAAAACAATGTGATTTTAGTTAATTTGTAAACACAAAATACAGTTTCAGTTAGTTATGTTTTTTTTTAAGACTTGTTCTTAATTTGATCTCAGTTAACGTATTATTTTTTTAAATGTTCGTTATTTCTTTAGTTTTAGTTAACTGTAATAACGCTGTCCCTGGGTTGTTTGCTTATAAGGCTTAATTCACCCACTTGCTACCCATCTCACTGCAGCTGAGTGGTTGACTGTCCTTGTTTTGGTGTTCAACTGACCAATCCAGAAGGCCTCATCCCCTCTATGATTGTGCACTCCTCCCACCCCATGATGTTCCTATAGCAACCCCTCACACCCTGCCTCACTTATCCAATGAGATCTCCTTACTCACAAAAGAATAATAATACAAATGTCACTGCCACAAGAGTAGGGTGGCTGTCTTTCACCCTGTGTTTTCAAGGAGGAGAGGTATTTCTTTGTCTGTGTCTCTCTGACACAACTTATTCTAGTACCTGTGTTATTGTCCCTGACAACACATCAAATAACCACCCAGCCCTACCTTATCCAATCTTCACCTCTTCATATGACCCATCAACAAACTCACCTTCATTTTCTGGACTTTTTTTCAAGGCTCCTTTTTTCCGAAGTCCACTATTAGCTTGAGATAATCAAACAACTGTAACAGTCACCATTTAAGTCCTATTTCAAATAAATTGTAAAAATAGCTGATTTGCAGTACATTGTGAGCTTTCACTACTTAGTATTATTAATAATTGTTAATTGACAGATGACAGAAGTTTATGTTTTGTGCTGCTTTAGTTCAGCATTACAATATCCTCCTCACCTCAAGCTAATAGTGGAATACTTAGTGCATCCCTGAATACTTAGCAATCCCTGGTGCTTGCCTGCCTGTTTGCACAAAAGAATGACTTGCATGTTTTTGTGTTAATATTTAAGGTCACTGGGTGGGAACAGCTGTCATTGCTCTCAATAGTAGTGTTTTGGTGCAACACTGTAGGCATGTATGAGTGTACCGTAGTGTCAGTACCTGCAGCTGTGTGTGTGTGTGTGTGTGTGTGTGTGTGTGTGTGTGTGTGTGTGTGTGTGTGTGTGTGTGTGTGTGTGTGTGTGTGTGTGTGTGTGTGTGCGTGCGTGCGGGTGTGGGTTTATGTGTATGTGTATGTGTACTGTATGTGTTTGTGCCCGCAGCTGAACTCATACCCCAAACTGAGAGAGGAGACAGAGAGAATTGTCACTACTTACGTCAGAGAGAGAGAAGGCAAGACCAAAGACCAGGTTGGTGTGTGTGTGTGTGTGTGTGTGTGTGTGTGTGTGTGTGTGTGTGTGTGTGTGTGTGTGTGTGTGTGTGTGTGTGTGTGTGTGTGTGTGTGTGTGTGTGCGTGTGTGCGCGCACTTGTGTTAGGGCTGCAGGAAATGGAGATGATCGCAGTTTTTGACTGCAATATTGTGAACTTTTACCTTATCACACTTACAGTATATAACGTGACTGTTTTATAACATGGCATAACACACAGTGGCCTACAACAATTAAAATGTATATCAACATTGTAACAATGCATTGATAAAAGAAAAAAAAGAAAGTTTCTGGCTGAAACACTCAACAGGTTGTGTTTATCCAGCGCTAATATACAGTAGTTCTCCATAAGAAGCCAGTGTAATGGGTTATTGGCATGTAGAAAGGAAATAATGATATCAAAATCCCAGTCTTGTGTGCTTTGTGTGCTCTTGTTCTGATGGTAATTTCAATGTCATTGTCTCTGCCTGTGTGTGTGTGTGTGTGTGTGTGTGTGTGTGTGTGTGTGTGTGTGTGTGTGTGTGTGTGTGTGTGTGTGTGTGTGTGTCTCAAAAGTGAGAGAGCTAGGGAGGCATAATATTTGCATGTATGCCTGCATAATCAACTTGTGTTTTGTCTGTGGCAGGTTCTGCTGCTGATTGATGTTGAGCTCTCCTACATCAACACCAACCACGAGGACTTCATTGGTTTTGCCAAGTAAGACACCTTCATCATAGAATGATATTCAAGATTACAGAGAACTCTAGAGTGCATATCCATAATAAAACCCCTCCAGGATCCATTTTTACACTTTCAGTAAATGAACACTCCGGATTGGAGTATGTACAGTACAGTAGACATTGTACAAGTGTGTGCAAAGTACAGCTGGTTTTACTACCAGGCTATAGGAATGAATACTTTCACATGATGCCTCAGGTATAAGATTGTCCCTCATTAGATTGCAATTTTGAAAACAAGCTGTACTCTTGAGTTAAGAACCACTGATCTCCTGTTATCCTTTTTATCCTCCCTTCACTGATTAATTTTAGAACTTATTTGTTGTTTTTGCCAATTATTTGTTAAGCATATCTCAGCCTTTTAATTCCTTATGAACAAGAGCATTGCTAAGATCCTCTGGCTGTTCCAAAGTCTAAAAGACGGAAAACAAAAGGCCTTTGCCACTAGGGCTCCTAGAAGTGGAACAACTTGCCCATGGATATTAGGCTTGCTAAGTCAGTATTTTTGTATTTATTATATTTTCGATGCTATTATTTGAATGCTATGTACTTGTAATGTCTCTCCTGCAGTGCCCAGCAAAGGACTGCAGCGAACGCCAGCAAGAAGAGGGTTATGCCTAATCAGGTACAGTATTTGAAACTCCTCATATTAAACAGACACATACGATTCATGGCAGTCCCACACTATCACTCTGTGTACAATGGAGTCTTTCATTTCAAGTCAGTTTTATTATAGTGTAGATGGACAGGGAAAGGAAGAGGAGAGGAGGGGGTGGGGGAAAGAGCGAGGGGCCATAGGAAGTCCCCCAAAAATCTAAGTCTAACTGTCAGCTTCATCAAAAAGGAACGTTTTTATTCTAATCTAAAACGTACAATAGAGAGGGTGTCTGCCTCACGGACCAAAACTGTGAGAGGATTCCACAGTTGGAGGAGCCTTGTAGGTAAATTCTCTTCCTCCTTGTTCTACTCTTCTTAGATATTCTAGGAACCACAAGCAAACTTACATACTGAGAGCGTGTTGGAGTTCTAACAGGTTTATGAGGCACAATGAGCTCTTCAACATATGATGGTGCCTGACCATTAAGAGCTTTATTGGTGAGGAGGAGAATATAACATTTGATTCTGTATTTTACCAGGAGGCGAGGCTCTTTTTTCAAACACACTCCAGTCGCGGCGTGAAGACAGATGAGAAACTAAAAAGTAACATGTAGGGGACCAATTAAAAACGTCGCTGTCTATCTATTTATCTAACTATTTATTTATTTATTCAAAGAGAAGCACTTGTTGTGCCAGTTTTTAAGAAAGAGGAACGTGGAGGTGGGGAGCGGGGGACTGCGACAGGAAAAAAGATGCTTGCTAAGAGGCCAACGGAGGAGAGATGTGATTTATTTTTCTAGTACCTGTCAGTACACGTCACACCCAGCAGTGTGTGTATAGGTGCCAGGTTGAAAGTAGTTGAGAGAAGACGTTTTATGTTTTCTTGAAAGACAAAAGAGAGTGTATGACATGCAGCTTCGACAGCCCAGACTGGCATATGAGGGCAGACTCAAATGTCAGCTTACGTGTTTGTGCTGTCTGTCTGTCTGTCTGTCTGTCTGTCCTTTCTGTCTCCTTGCCCGTCAGCTGGGAGGCTGGATGGATGAAGAGAAGGTGATGTTTTACCTGAGTGTAACCTCTGTGTTTTTCCTTGCTCTGTGTTTGGGGTGTGACACCATGTTGTTTAATGTTTATCTTATATGAGTATCTCTCTTTGCATAATGCACCACAATGTGCAATTAAAAAAAATGCATAGTTTTGCTGCTTGGTCTATTTTTTAATTCTTTTGTTGTTATGTTATTAGAGCCGACTCGGAAGCAGTCCAGTGTATTTATTTTTGTTTATGGCGTTTCACCCTTTTTTAATGTATTTTGTTGTCTTAGCCACTTATTGTAACCTACGGTACATTGTGAAAATAGACGATCTGCGAGCTCACAATGCGCTGCGAGCGTGTAGATCCACTATTTTCACAGAATGTCCGCCATTTTGTGACTTGCTCAAAATAGGGACGCTAGGATCCAAGTTGTTAATGTATTTTAATGAGTCACTGTTCCCATGGAGTTAAGAGGCAGCTGTAAACCGGCTGTGTTTTGTGTTCAGGTGATTCGAAGGGGCTGGCTCACTATCAACATCAGCATCATGAAGGGAGGTTCCAAGGACTACTGGTTCGTCCTGACAGCAGAATCATTCTCCTGGTATAAGGATGAGGAGGTAAGTGTGTGTGTGTGTGTGCGTGTGTGTGTGTGTGTGTGTGTGTGTGCGTGCGTGCGCGTGTGCGTGCGTGCGTGTGTGTGTGAAATTGAATGCATGCTTGTGAGCCGTGAGGATTGATAGATTTTCCTCAATCAAACACGTGTCTGATGGAGTCGTGTGCTGGTTTCCACAGGAGAAAGAGAAGAAGTACATGCTTCCCCTGGACAACCTGAAGCTACGAGACATTGAGAAGGGCTTCATGTCCAGCAAGCATGTCTTCGCTATATTCAACACTGAACAGAGGTGTGTATGGAGTTTCTCTGTGCAAACTGGGCACTAAAGGCAATTCATGGTTCCTTTCCTTTTGTTCATATCCTTTTCTCATGCATGTGTGTGTGCGTGTGCGCGTGTGCGTGTGTTACAGGAATGTGTATAAGGACCTGCGTCAGATCGAGCTGGCCTGTGATACTCAGGAAGACGTAGACAGTTGGAAGGCCTCCTTTCTCAGAGCTGGGGTTTATCCTGAAAAAGACCAGGTGAGAAGTTCAGACACATCCACTAGCACGCACGTATACACACAAACAAATGTGAAAAGAAAGCTCTTTGATAATAATCGCGAACAAAATAATAGTTGTGGGCTCTTAAGTCTGACATCATTTTGTAGGCAGAGGAGAACTTTTGGGGCCAAAAGGCCCCAGCGCCCGTGAATCTTTTTACTATTTTTACTATTTACTAATTTGTCTTCTCTTTCTTGTTGACAGGAAAGTGGTAGAATTATTACTTTAGTCGTTATTTTTGTCTCGGATCTGTTGAAATAGCGAGGGACACATATTGACAATAAATCTGCTTGGAGGTCTGACTACAAAATGATGTCACGGCTTAAAAGCCCCATAGCCTCTCCTTCCTTGATTGACTATTCACTCAACCATTGTTTCATTTTTCAAATAAAAAAATTGCTTTGAGACGCGCTTTGAGATACGCTTCTAGCTACTTTTGCTCCATTGCAGCTTTCATCTTTCTCGTGTGTATGTGTCCTAATGTCCCTCGCTCCTCAATCTGAACCCTCTCCTGCCTCCCCTCCCCCAGCCTGACAGTGAGGAGGTGAACTATCCGGGGGACACGGTGTCCATGGACCCTCAGCTGGAGAGGCAGGTGGAGACCATCCGCAACCTGGTAGACTCCTACATCGGCATCGTCAACAAGTCCATCAGAGACCTCATGCCCAAGACCATCATGCATCTCATGATAAATAACGTATGACTGTACCATAATTATTGCTACATATTATATATTATGTTGCTTGATGCTACATGTAGGTATGCATGAAATGTATTCTATTTATGCATTTAATTTATTTTATGTATGTTTTATGCACTTAATATATTTTTGTACAGTATATACAGTATGTATGTATGTATGCATGCATTTTCACATGCTGTAATATTACTTGTTTATTTTGTATTTGCCTTGTGTTTGAAGCTATAGAGTGGCATGGCATTTCTGACACCTTAGTCATGCATCCTTCTCGATAGATAGATAGAGCTGAGCCATATACAGTACGTATACTCTAGCTATATTTAGTAGTGGGCATTTTTCCTTTTCTTTTTGACCATATTCACTCATACCTGAGTGAATGTGCAAAATGGCCACTGTGTATCAACCCCCCCAGGCTAAGGACTTCATCCACTCTGAGCTGCTAGCGTACCTGTACTCTGCTGGAGACCAGAACTGCCTGATGGAGGAGTCGGCAGACCAGGCCCAGAGGAGAGACGAGCTGCTGAGGATGTACCACGCCCTGAAGGAGGCCCTGGTCATCATAGGGGACATCAGCACCACCACCATCACTGCCCCCTTACCTCCGCCCGTGGATAACAGCTGGATTCCTAAAGACCCCAGGTAATACAGCAATGCACCCATGGGACTGTGTGTTCGGACAGAAGCCTGAACATAGACTTTCTTTTCCAGCTCAGTTCCAAAATGATTCCAACGTGAGTACTGTTGCTTACAACAGATATTAACCAAGAATGGGTACAGAAAGTGTATTGTTTAAATCCCCCCTCTAGCCAGTTTTACTTCCTGTTTTGCCTCAAAACTAACGTTGCCCTATGAAATTCATGCTCAAATATATATTGTCCCGCAAATTATATATCTTTTAAAGAGAACACAATAGTGCAAGCAAGGACAGCTATGACTTTGAGGTGTTATAATATTACTACCCACCAAATTAAAATGTATTGTGATGCTTATATCATTTAGAATATTTATATTATAAAGACACACTTAAAGGGGTGAACCACCCATTTTCAACATTGTCATTGTCATTAATGTGGAGATTGATTGTGGGGTTTGGCTTGCAAAGTACACCATCAGCACGGTGTACTTTGCAAGCCAAACCCCACAATCACTCCTCCAGTTCTAGGCAACACGGAAGTGGGGGGACTTTTTTCTTATTTCCACTTAACAACTCAAAGGTATATTAATGACATAGTTCAATGTTGAAAATGGCTGGTTCTCCCCTTTAAGTAAAATAATATTAAATTCGTGAATATGTCAGCCAGAACACACCCAATAGTTATTTACTGTATGTATGTATGTATGTATGTATGTATGTATGTATGTATGTATATGTATGTAATATGTGTTGGCAAATGTCTCAATTCCAACGTAATCATGTCATAACATGCATACCAACTGTTCCTTTACATGTCATGTCGTATCATGCCAAGGTCACAGGGTGGCAACGGTACAAGGTAACGTGTATGGTGGTGTCAGTGGTGAAAAGTAACGAAGTACATTTACTCAACTACTGTACTTAAGTACACCTTTTATGTATTTGTACTTTACTTGAGTACTACTCTAGCCGATCTTCAAGCTCACAATGATGGTAGATCTGCTATTTTCAAAAGATTTTTATACATTTGAAAACTTGAAATTGGACATTCTGCATAATGAGTACTTTTACTTTTGGTACTTTAAGTACATTTTCATACCAATACTTTTGTACTATTAGTACTCAAGTACATTTTGAATTCTGGACTTTGTAACACAGAGTATTTCTATATTGCAGTGTTGGTACTTTAACATTTGAGTCCTTTTTCCACCACTGCATGTTGTAATGTGAACAACATAAGTTATCACACGAATAACAAACACCGCAGTGCTTACCCTCAGGGGCGTCACACCAAATTCTGGGCCCTGGGTACAAGGTTTCACTGCGGGCCCCCCATGAATGTTAACTATTGAAAAATAGCAGATATACAAGCTCACAGCTGCGAGCTTGTAGATCTGCTATTTTTGAAAAATTGTGAAAAATGTGTGCAAGAAACCCATGTTTCCATGTCAGTGATGCTCAAACTTTTTCATGTGAAGGACCCCCAAAATTATATGAATTTGGCCACGGACCCCCATCCCAAAATATTGAGTTCCAGGGACCCCGAGAAGCCTACATTTGAGTTACAAATGTTCGCTTAAAAAATACATATATTCAAAGATTTGCACACATTTTCACAACTTTTCAAAAATAGCAGATCTACAAGCTCGCAGCGCGGCACTCGGTTCCGCGCTGTGAGCTTGTATATCTGCTATTTTTCAATAGTTAAAGTTACTAGGGCCCCTCCACCTTGGGCCCTAGTAACTCAGTCCCACTTTCCTACCCCTTGTGACGCCCCTGCTTACCCTTGACTCAGTTGATGGCATGTTTGTTGTGGTTTGCCTGTGCTTTATGTGGGGGAAATCTCGCTTTTTCGAACGCACATCATTTCGACAACGGAGCGTCGGCAGGTATCGCTACTCACCCCACGGAAGATAGGGTTAGGTTTGGTTTTCGAAAAGATGACTTGTAGAAATAGCGACATGCTCCCCTTGATGTGTGATTCAAGCTACTGGAGGAGGAGGTACAACGGAGGGACCGTCTTCTTCCCGCCTGCATCCCCACTTTTAGTTTTTTTCATTGGGCTTTTAGCCGTAGCAAAACGATCCCGCATTTTGTCCACGTTTTTCAACACACCTCTACCGGTGTCTCCATTCTTGCATTTGCTGGTCTATATGGGACTTCATTGTTGGATTATAGAGATGCTCATTTGTTGTTTAACCCTGTCTTCAATGCTGAGCCATCTTAGGCTAGCAAAATGTGTGGGAGAAACATGGGTCATGGGCCCCAGGTCAAGAAGTAGTTGAATCAGTTTGTTTTGGTAGGTTTGGAGCTTAGTCTTTAGTGGCTTTTTGATGTTGGAGTACCAGAAAGTGCGAGCATAGTCCAGAGGGACTGAATGAGGGCCCCAGCAAGAGTCCTGAGGGCACTTTTGTTGACAAAAGTGTAAATTCTGCCCAGATCCAACGTAGTTATTATTTAGTCACAATCTCTTGTTAATACTCTTCATTGGTTTAATTGGTTTCATGAAAGAAAAAAAAGCTCACAATGTGTCGCAACCTGGCGCGTTGTGACCTTGTAGATGACTTTTTCTGCTACTTTTGTGTGACTCTGTAGTATGATGAATTCGTCAAAATTATTAAAGAAACAAAAACTTGGACATATGGACATACAAGGTTTCTGCCCAACAGAAACGTATGTTTGGTAATGAAACTCTGATCATTGGTATATCCCTCTCTCTCTCAGTCCTCCCCCAGCGTCCCGCCCTGCGGCAGCCACAGCGCCCCCTCCCAGCCGCCCCCCAGCAGTGAGGGGGCCCACTCCGGGGCCTCCGCCCCCTCTCAACCCCTCGCCCGCATTTTCAGCCCCACCCATCCCTTCCAGACCTTCCAGTCAAGGAGACCCCAACAATGGCGCCGCCCCTCCCCTCATACCTTCCAGGCCGGCCCGTGTACCCCCAGCCTTGCCCCCAGGCATCCCAAGGTAGGACCCCACACAACACACGCGCACGCACACACACGCACGCACGCACGCACACACACACACACACACACACACACACACACACACACACACACACACACACACACACACACATACTCATCACTCATCATGGATGAACCTGTGAAGCTTAGTGCTGGTGGTATTAGGGCAACATTGGTGCATGAGTCAAGGTGACATAGAACAGGCCTGATATCTATTGTTTTAGGTACAACATGGTCTCTTGAAACAACCAAATTCCTCTATTATGTCTGTACCACCAACCTCAATGTTTAATGCACTTCTCCAATGAGCTCATGTATTAAACCTGTATTGTATGATGTGAAGTGTCACAGACTCTATTTGCTTCAACAATTACTAGTTGATACAGATTCCATGACAATGGCTAATAATTCATGTTCTAATAAGTTTCTTTTTGCTCCACCCCGGCCCATCTCTCTCTCGTTCCCTCTCTCTCTCTTTCTATCTCTCTAACTATATGTCTCTCTGCAGCAGAAGACCTCCATCTGCTCCCAACCGACCTACAATCATACGTCCTTCAGAGCCCTCCCTGCTTGACTAAACGCACGCACACCCACACACACGCACGCACACACACACACACACACACACACACACACACATTCTCTTGTGCATTTATATAAACACATGCACACTCTCCCATTGCATTTCCCTATATATAATTGTACCTCATCATGCAAACCATGTTTACATGTTGCACATGTTTCCTATATTTTTGTTGTGGGGTTTTGAAGTCCTTTTATCTATTTTATGTATCTTCTCACTACATCATTGTTGACATTTGTAATCTGAGGCTGTTATACTTGTACTTTCCCTGCATTACAGAGGCACCATCTATGACATTTTGATTGTGTTTTTGTTTTTAACTGTGTTTAACATCCATGAAGTGATCTGCATTTTAGAGTTATGAAAAGGGAGAGAGTAATAACTTTCTTGACATTCCAGGAAATCACATTGAATCTAATATTTGCTGACTTTATTTGAATAATAACATTGAGAAGAAAGTGGTGTATAATAACTTGTTTACGTAATGGTAATGTCGCACAATTGTTTGTAAGAAAACACTCCTTTTTAAGGTTAATATTTGCATGAAATGTATTAGGTGTTCAGATTCGTGTTAATTGCCTCAAATACTAATTTACTCCAATTGTTGGCAAACTAGAATTCATCTTCTTATTAATCGTTTCCAAGCGCTGATGACTGGAAATGCAAAATGCTGGTTTTGCTCTATATAAGTGACCTAGCCATGTAAGCCATGACATGAGTCTGCCTCAATACTGTGTGTGCTCAACCACTTTCAACCTTTTTCTTTTTTTTTCAAAATAGCAAAAATCTAATAGTGCCTATGTGATGCTTTGTGAGCTTGTAGATCTTCTATTTTCACTGTTCTTAAGCTCAAGTATACTCATATAGGACTAAAGTGGTTAAACAGTTTGATCACTGAATTTCTTGACTCATTGTCAGCCTAAACTGGTTACTTTACTGACCAATCATATTCAGGGCAGAGGATGAAGTGTTTTTTGAGTGCATTGAGTGTTACAGTTACTTGGTAAGCTTACTGTTCATTAGTTCAGGTAATTGTGACCTTATCCTCTGAAAATAATCTTCAGTAATCTCATTTTCTTTCTCCTCCATCATTGTTCCATGCAGTAAAATGTTGTTCCTTTTAAGAAATTCTTAAGTCCTATGAACTAAGTGCCTCTTACATCCAAAGCTGTCCTTAATAATTGAAGCAGTGCTTGAAAAGCCTTAAGACAAAAATAAAATGTAAATCATTCATGGATTACTTCAGGAAGGTGTGTAAAAACACATAATAAAGGGATACAACACATTTGTTTTGGGGTGGTTGATGTATTTACTTGATATTAAGATTTATATTCCACTGAGCTTAGATCTATGTGTTGTGATTTGTGTGGAGTTCTCTTTTGCAATCCATCCATCTATCCACCCAACCATCTCTACACACACCTGAGACCAGGTTACACATGCAACGTTCCTCACCCTTCTACCTGGGTGGGTGAGGGGAGCTAGTTACTGTACCCCTGCATTTGCTTTTTGGGTTGGCATTAGGTGTGCAATGTTTTCAGGTTTGGATTTTGGAAGCCCTGGCCAATAATTCTTGAATAGATCACCTCATTAACCACTGCCCCACTCAGTGCTAACTAGAACAATGTGCTAGATAGTCCGGGTTGCTGACCCAGGGCCCACAAACTTTGGAAGGCAGTGATATCCATTTGGAATGGGATTTGAAAAATATACAGTACACCTTGATCTCATGACCCCAGAGATAATGTTATCGATTTGTGTGAGTTTTGGACAACATCTGTAGGAGTAGCAATAAAAAGTGTGTTTTGAAAATTGGACGGAAAATGTAATCTGGCACATAATATGGAGAGTGAGAATCCAAAGATTCTTCTTTTTTTTTTAATTATTGAGCTCAGCTGCCACCATGAGGCCAATAATGTGAAATATTTGGGGTGGAGGTTCTTCCTTCCCTATATTGTGAGTGTGCGTGCAAAGTTTCACAATAATCGGGAGCTATATGATTTGTGGCATTTTGTTCAAAACGGGCCACTCATGCAAACTTTGGAAGCCAATATTTGCCAATCAGGATCGAACATGAAAAATCTGACAGATCCGTCTTGATCACATGACTATAGATATAATGTGTAGTGATTTGCGTGATGTTGGCGTAATAACAGGCAGATGCTAGAGTAGGCCTACTATGCAAAGTTTTATGCTGATTGCTCCAATGTTAACCTAATGTGCAACATTGTTTTCTCACTCAACAGTAAACAAACCAACACAAAGTTTAAGTGTACAGAGAGTATCTGCACATTTCTTAAGTGGCAATTTTAGGACTTTTTAATACCTCTAAAATGACAAATAAAAAATTTGCCAAATTGTCAAATATTAGAGGCAGAAATTGTGAAAATATCCAAGCTACATGCTCACAACACCTCACAACACGAGGCGTTGTGAGCATGTAGATCTGCCATTTTCACAATGGAACCGTTTTATACAAAATGTAATGACTCAACTGAACTCTTAATAATCATATTTTAATTGGGGAATCATATTTTAACTGGGGACCCCCAGTTAAAATATGATTGTTTTGGGGGTCGCTGCCTGAAAAGGTTGAGGACCACTGCTCTAACGCGTAGTCGATTTATAAAAGTATTTTTCCTTGGTGCCTCTCTGTACAAGTTGTCCTTGGTGTGTTCATTGTTTAGATGCTGTGCGTGCCGTGCGTGTAATATTGATTTACACATGGAGACTGATTAGAAGTCACATCATGTTCTTCACACAAAGATAAGCACAGACACAGGCTGCTTAAGACATTAAAACCGGGAAAGGGGGGGGTCCTTGACATGAAAAGGTTTGAGAAACACTGACATGGCAACATCAGTCTTCCAGAAAACAATTTAGAAGACATTTGAAGAATAGGCCTCATTTTTAAATGGGCTTATTTATTCTACATTATACGAAGGCATCGCTTGCTGAAAATAGTAATGTGACAGCTTCTGAGCTTGTAGAGCCAGGATTTTTGGCAAGCAACACCATCGTTTAACAATGGTTACTTTCAATCCAAAAGGGCAGAATTGCCTTATGAACTTTCTCGTCTGCTGAATTCAGAACAACCAGTAGAGGGAGCAACTGCAATAAATATGAAATTCTTGAAAGACCATACTCTCAATACTTCAGTACTCAATATATAGCCTTCTTTGTTCACATTGTGTTACCAGTCAATGGTAACACAATCGAACTGAAATCTCCTTTTTTTTTATTAATGTGTATGTAAAATGCCTTTAATAAAAGCAGACTTCCACACAACTTCATGATCTTCATGATTATGTACAGTATGCAATGAAAGTTTGCTCCAAGTAAAATTCATTAATAGCTCTGTTCAGAGTACAATCAAAATGTCATATTACATTACACCACAAAAAAGACATAACTGATTGCCTGAAAACATAACATGAAAACATGTTTTCTTTAACACACACGCACACACATAGGCACTCACACACACACGCACGCACAAACATTTTGACAACTGCAAATCTCCATAAATGATACTGGGTCTCCAAAATGACCTTCACACACATTGTAAGCAAACCAGCAACATCCATACCACTGGAGCTTGATATTCCAAGTTGAAATTAATTGTCAAAAGAAAATCTTATAAGAAATCAGTAGCAATGTCAAAACTAACTCTCAGTAAATAGCTGGACCAATAGGCAGTGGTGGACAAAGTATATAATCAATTATTCAAAAGTACAAATTACAAAGCAGGTATCAGGTTAATATCAATGTATTGAAATTTAGAACATTTCCCCCCAAATCCATTTATTTTGTATTCTTCAAAACAGTGAAAATAGCAGATCAGCTATTTTCAATATATTTTAAATAGTTAATTCATCTTTTTTTCTTTTTTTTTGTACGTTTGGGCTTTTTCCTAGAAATGTTGAGAGTCAAGCGGACGATATTTATATTTGAAATGTAGTGGAGTGCAAATAATGTGCTACAAACATACTCCAAGACATTACTTAAGCAGTATTCAAGTAAATGTACTTGTAGTTGTCCACCACTGCCTATAGGTCCATTGCAGGCGTGACACAAAGCCATCATATTGTCAGGAAGAGCATAGTCCAGCATAGTACATTTATTGCACATACCACAATGTACTAGTAAACTTCTACGTTTTTCTTCAGAGAGTAAAGTGCCTTTCAGAAGGGATACGGTTGGTGCGCCCTAGTAATTCATTTTCAATGAGAGGCGTGCGATTATTTGGGACACACAGAAAAGTTGAGGAGCCGAGAGGCAGGCAGGCGCGGTCCTGTGAAATTCTCGCACGCATGCTCATTCGTGCACGCGCCTGCGGGCGGCAAGAGCTGGATTGTGGTCATCTTTGTGAAATACCAACCGGTGTTTACTCACGGAGTAGTCTCGCGTGGCCAGACTGTTGCCTCTGCGATTTGCAAATGCTCCCGGCATACAGTCTGGGGCACGGAAATAGATACGATGAGTGCGAGATAGAGCGGATGTGACGCAACCGCTCCCTTGGTGCAGTAGCAATAACAAGTCCTACTGGAAGCATTATGTCTAGTTTCAATATTTTTTGGGGCATTATTTCGCCTTTCTCTGGTGTTGTTGGTGTTCCTTCCATGATGTCAAATGTTTTCTTAAACTAGACACCCATAACAAGAATATGCTGCTCGAATGACTCTGTCTGTGCGAGTATGCTTCTGTTATGTTTCCAGTGGGACTACAGTTCTGTCAACTTCCGTGCAGCAGTGGCTACTTCCGATACTCGCCGTTCGGGAGCTGCCGTTCCAGACTCTATATAGCATTCGGAGATTGTGGAATAGTTGTCTGGCTATGCGAGACTACTCGCGGAGTGATTGTGTTCGTGTCTCCACCGTGTGCGATCCCCGCTGACCCAAGCGAGAAAGCCCGCGGCAACCGCACCCCGTCTGTAAGGTGCTTTACATGCAGAAGACCAAACTAGGTTGTGAGTATTGTGTGACCTTGTACGATGGCAGAATTTCAACATTTCCCAGTAAACAAGTTTCTTAACATCTCGCAGATTTAACCCAACAAAAAGTGTATGGTCAAAAGGTGTAAACAAGACAAATATGTTATGTAACGTAAGAGAAGCACTCTTGCTACTGTTTTGATAATATAAGATTCTTTTTTAGGTTTCCCCCTCTCAATTTTCAAACGATTTCTTCAATGTTTAGATTTGACACTGGCACTGAATTTCTCCTTCAACTATTCACCTATTCTAATTAGCAAGTATTATACACCTAATGTTCAAAATCAATTTGTTCACAGAAACCATTATTCTAAACCCCATCTAAGACTGGCTTCTCCAGTTAAAGATGCAAATAATAGTAATCTCAGCAACAGTGTAAACCCCAAGCCTACTGTACATGTCAGCTAAGTGACTGAGGTGCCAGACAGGCTGTGCGAAAAACAGTAAAGAATAACAGGACCTGATTGGGCACCCAAGTCGATGCTTTTTTCATAGATTGGCTTTCCCTTCTCTACCCCTCTTTTGTGCAGCACTGCTCGTCTCTATGTGAAGGCTTTCCTCTTGTCGTCAAACAGCTTACGAACAGTGTAGACCTGTGAAGAGATAGAAAATTAATTATTGACAGGTCCTCCATGTTTGTATCAGAATTAACAATAGTTAAAAAATACTTCAGTAAAATAGATTAATACGCTGTGAAGATTGCCCAAATTATACTCTTGATAACATTGCTTAGATATTGTGATTACAAACAAAATTACTTTTACTATATTACTGTATCACTCCAGATTTTGTCGAGTGATACAGCTGTACAATTAAAGTAAAGTATAAATTAGGCTTAGTATTACGTTCACATGGAAATTAAGTTAATGAACAGCACCTTATTGACAACACGGGAAAAACTGATTGGTACGCATTACGATTTGTTGCTATGGTGATATCATAGGCTAATATTTTTTAAAGAATGGAATAATATAGGCTATATGACATGAAAATCTTTTCACGTCTATTATTGTGGGCTCGCTGAAAGGCGAGTCCAGTATGTTACACCAAATCTTTATAGAGTAGGTCAAGTTTATTCTCCTCAAAAACATTGTACAGTACAAAGGCAGGGCCCTTAGCCAATGAGGAGCAACGTTCTAGGTGACATCATCACTAACAAGTGTGACCTGATTTAAATAACAACACGTTGGCTCGAGACCAGTATGTTATATCAGCTCGGCCTGTTCTCCCAGGCCAGTATGTTCTCCCGAATCTTTATATACTCAGATTATTCTCCTCAAAAAACTGTCAGACAGTACAAAGGCCAATGGAGGAGCAGCAAGCCCACACTTTTTCGTAGGAACAGTATTTCTAGTTTTATGTCATTATTCTATTAAATTGCAGCTTTAACCTAATATTCTATTGCAATCTTAAATTAACCAGAGGTTCAGGCCTGGTTCAGGGCTTTGTCAGTGTCTGTGTTTTTAAGTGAAATATCCCTTTAACCAAGCTGTTTTGGTGCGTCATGGTGCTCTAGTAGTTACAGTACCTGCGTGAGCGCCACACAGAGCATGACCAGCAGGCTGGCACAGGACCAGAAGGAGACCTTCCAGAGGTTGTCTTCCAGAAGGTTCCGGTCCCGTGCCTCGAAGGCCCTCAACACCGTCTGCATCTGACGGCTGCGCTCCAGTCGACGGTGCACAGAGTCCATGGACTCCTGGGGGAAGGAAAGAAATGGGTTTGGGTAAAGCAGGCTTCAAAATGACATGGGAGGATGGGAGAAAGTATACAATTGAATTAACTGTGTGAAATTTGACAGTTGACTTTGGATATATTCACACACACTTAAAGTTACAAATATCTTACAATAAATGCGAGAAATCTCTGTGCCAGATGGTCAAAACGGGTCCTATGACAACAGGTATAATGGGGTTTGCATTAAAGGGTGGGGCTTTCATTCTCTATTTACATCGATCCCGAGTAGACGCTCGGCCGCCTGAAGGGCCTCACATACGCTATTTGAGTCAGCTGACTCATGGCCACACAAGGGACACAGTCAGAGGCACATACAGATACAGAGATCTCCATAATGAGCGTAAAGGGACACAGACAGAAAGATACAGAGATCTCCATAATGGGCATAAAGGGACACAGACAGACAGATACAGAAATCTCCATATACGGGCATAAAAGGGACATAGACAGACAGATACAAAAATCTCCATAATTGGGCATGAAATGGACGCAGACAGACAGATATCTCCATATATGCGCATAAATGGACACAGGCAAGCAGATGGTCAAAACAGGTCCTATGACAATATTCAACAGGTATTATGGGGTTTGCATTAAAGGGTGGGGCATTCATTCTCTATTTACATCATTCCCAAGTAGGCCAGACCCCGACTAGATACTCGGCCGCCTGAAGGGCCTCACATACGCCATTTGAGTCAGCTGACAGACAGATGACAGACAGATACAAAGATCTCCATAATGGGCGTAAAGGGACACAGACAGACAGAAACAGATATCTCCATATATGGGCATAAATGGACACAGGCAAACAGATGGTCAAAACAGGTCCTATGACAACAGGTATTATATGGGTTTGCAATAAAGGGTGAATAAAACAATTTAAAAATAGCAAAAGTAGCTGATCAATCTTGTGATGCGCTGCAGGCTTGCAGATCACCGTTGTACAATGAAGTATAAAATACGGCTTAAGTGGTTATATAATTTTGTTATACTAGTCGTGCGTGTGATGTGAGCTGCATTTCGGCGATCATCACACGCAACAGCGGCTGGGCTAAGACAAAGTATAACAGGGGCTTTACCCGGATGTCGTCCAGCTTGTATTCCAGCATGCTGCCTTCAGGCTCCTCCAGGCCAGGCCACTCATCATCCCCTCCCATGTCTGGTCCCTCGATGATGACCTCAAAGAACACCATCTTCTCTGAGAAGCGGCTGAAGCTGTTGTCAAAGCAGATCTGATAGTCGCCCTCCTCAGTGGGCTCCACCCTGGAACAACAGGAAAGGTGTTCAGAGATTATTTGACCACTTTCAAATTAGCGTCCCTATTTTGGGCATTCAAAAATGTAAAAAGAAAATAGCAACAATAGCCGATCTACAAGCTCAGAATGGTAAGCTTAAATATTGGCCATCTTTGTACAACACTAGCCTCGGAAACCCAGGCTTATTGGCGATTGGAAGAAAAATAAGCCTGGGCAAGCCCCCCTATAACCGTGTAGGCTCATGACATTTTAATTGTATAAAATACATTTAGCCGTTCAGATATCTTATTTTACATCAGTATTGTTCATGTGATCTGTTTTGTTTAGGCTTATCCATTATAATGATAAAATCGCCATGATTTATTGATTGATTGATTGAAGACTTTATTAGAAGTTTGCATAGGAAAAGGTACAGTTTCATGACGGTACAGTTCACTGGTACAAGGTCTACTAAAAGGAGATCCATGAAAAGACTAAGCTTATTTCCACAGGAAACCATTTAAGTATCTCATATAACATTGAATGACAGACAAATAGAACAAAGTACTATGCAGTAGATATGTAAAGAAAAAAAATGATAGAACAAAAAAAGAAAACAGTAAGTCTAAACAAACAGTAAGTATATACAAAGAAGGGGCAGGGGAGGGTAGGGTTGGGCTAGGTTAGTTTTTTTTACCAGTTGCGAACGGCTGCTGCCTGTAAGTGGTTTTTCAGGGCAATTTTAATTAAAGGATGCTAGTGATCCACACTCCTTTATGGCCTTCGGTAAGATTTTCCACATTTTGGTGGTATAGCAGAAAAACGAGTTTGACCCTTTGTTGGTTTTGACTCTGGGTTGGAAGTGATCTGTAGTGCTGCCTCTGGTGTTGTAATTATGGACATCCTTAATGTTTATAAAGTATTTTGACAGGTACTTGGGTATCATAGTGGTGTAGTGTATCTTGTACACCAGGCCCATTGCAAGTTGCTGTACTCTGTCATCTACTCTGAGCCACCCCACTCCTTTTCCACCGCGGATCACTTCCTCATTTACTCAAAGCGGACAGCAGCAGGAGTCATGTCCCTCCTCGTCATTTTGAGACGTCGGAGGACCCGGAGAGATCCACCGGCATACAAATAATGTCTGCGTTAGCTCAGAGTGGTACAACGCTGACGTGCGACGTAAGTGGTTAAAATGTTGCACTATTGTTAGATTCTACAGTTAGATTCAGTCCATTTACTTTCTACTTTAGCTAGCCCTCTCATCCACTACAACTTACAATTAGCCCTATTCACGGCCCGCCCACTCAGCATCCCCCTGGTGCTGAAGTCACGTTTTGCAGGGTAAACCCCTGCAAAAAGCCCATAGAGTTAACACAGAAATCGCAAATTTAATGCAATTTCTGAATAGTAAAGTATAAATACGGCTAGCATGATCAAGAACACAAGATAGTAAAAGGCACAAAGCATTATAATTTACTTTACCGTTCGAAATAATGATTTGTTGGCTTTAAGTCCAGCTATTTCTGTATTAATTTCCCCTTCTAAACTGACGTCAGCACCAGGAAGTTGCTGAGAAATTTGCTGAGTGTTTTTATCAAATTTTTGTCTGGCTGTTGTTGGCAACAAATTCTTACAGGAAGGTGTCTCTACCCACTAGGCCACTTTTACATCCAATTGAGCTGTATGTGAATAATATCAATCACAGATTTGAAAGTGAAACCAGTCAGAAGTAGTACCCACATGTGGACTCCATCAGAGCGCCGTGACTCAGAGATGAGCTGGAAGCCTTGTGGCGAAAGGATTGTGAAGTCGACATCCATACCTGCCCCTGCGATCACCTGGACAGAGCAAAACCTTCATTAGGACACAAGGGTGTACACACACACACACACACACACACACACACACACACACACACCCTTTCAGGATGTTTTAGCATGCTACATCCTGTAGGTAACTGTACAATGTATCTTTATGATCTGTGTAGAGGGCAGTCCTCCTAAATTAATCCTACAGTGGTCAACACAACTGCAGCCTATCCCACTAGACAAACATGCTATTAAAAGGTTGGACAAGAGAAACCTAAGTATGACCTAACCTATAGGATTCACAATCACAAGCTAATAATTCTTCATTGAAATACAGAATGAAGCCCTTGGCTTTGCTATAACTAAAAGCGACACAGACGACAGAAAGAATGAACGCAGGCTTTTATTGAGCTACATACAGTAGAGTTACAGCACACTAATGTGCATGGTGGGTCAACAAAATAGCGGAAGTCTGGTGTATGCTTGTGGTCGCTAGGCTGCTAGCTATGGATAACGGGGCCATAATAATCACCATATCACTCGTTAAAACGTTTTAAATTAAAACGATCGTCATTACCAGCCACACACTGACTGACTTACCTGATATTCCACTTCTATGGAACCATTCTTCGTCGCCGTCTGATAGAAACATTCGGTGGATCCTGCTGGCAGCAGGAATGTGAACTCGCTGTCTTGGCTCTGTCCGAAAGCACACACCGATCCCTGCAGACACGACACTACTAAAATAACTAGTGCAAGTAGCGTGGCTCTGCGCTCCCAGCTGGTTGCTGCACAGTGCGGGTCCATGGTGTAAAATAATAAATATATTCTGTACAGATTATCTAACTTGGAGCATCTCCGCTCGCATCCCTCTTCCGCAGCATAACTTTGCGGTGATGTGGTTGGTTGCGACACAGACCAATCACAGCGTGGAGAGTAGCATTATCTCCTCCAATCGCTCCATCGTTGCTTGCAGTGATTTCCGTTCCCTATACCTGCAAGAGATTTTAACACAGGTGTCACTCTCTCACACACACACACACACACACACACACACACACACACACACACACACACACACACACACACGCGCGCGCACACACACGCGCGCGCACGCACACACACACACACACACACACACACACACACACACACAGAGTGGTGTAAAAGGTAGGCTATAATGTTTTACTTGAGTAGAACTATCAACAGGCCTATTACTGCTATATAGAAATACTTTGTTACAAGTAGAAGTCCCGTATTAAAAATGTAGCCTACTTGAGTAAAAGTATAAAATATTGGCATCAGAATATACTTAGGCTAGCCTAAGTAAGTATATTCAAAGTAGCCTCTGCTGTGCAGAATGTTCAGTTTATCAAGTTCAAAATGTATACAAATCTTACGCATTGTGAGTAGATCTGCTATTTTCAAATGGAGTAAAAGTACAACATTTGCCTCGGTGGAGTAGAAGTAAAAGTGTAGGCTACTGAAAACTGGAATAGTGCTGGTTAAAAGACCAAAATATGATTTTACCTCATTGTGTGCTGTTCAACTAATATGAAGATGATTGAGCCGCCATTGGGGAATAGAATATGTCTTCACTTGTGTGTGTTGTTTACGCACACACACACACACACACACACACACACACACACACACACACACACACACACACACACACACACACACACACACACACACACAGGCCTGAAATACAGACATGAACGCAAGGCTGCATGATCTTTCTGCAATGTGGAGACAAATGTGGGCTGCCACTAGCAGCACCCAGAGCACTTAGGACTTTATGCCTTGCTCAAGGACACTTCAGCAGTAGCCTACCTCAGAGGAAGACGGTGAACATGTCTTGTCTGAATAGGTCAAAGTTCTGTTCAAGGTGTAACACTTGTGTTCATAACATGACAATAGGAAAAAGCTGTGTGTGTGTGTGTGTGTGTGTGTGTGTGTGTGTGTGTGTGTGTGTGTGTGTGTGTGTGTGTGTGTGTGTGTGCGCCCGCACATGCATGTGCACGTGTGTGTGTGTGTGTGTGTGTGTGTGTCTGCGTGCGTGCGTGCGTGTGTGAGAGAGAGAGAGAGAGAGGAAGTGTCAGTTGAGGGACGATAAGGGAGTATCCTGCGAACACATACGCAGGGTGCTCTCTTTCTCTTCCCCTGTCATCTGCATTTCCTCCTATATAGCAACAGTTCACACTTGACAAGCAGCCAGACAAATGAGAGAAGAGGAGAGAGAGGAGAGCAATCAGCAAACTGGTGGAAGAAGGCATCCGTCAGGGAGGCTCTTTAAACCGTACTGCTCTCCACTTCTGACACACGTATCCCGGAGGAACGCCAGAAGAAGACAGTGAAACCATCTTCACTGGACCACCAGAAGACTCTGTGAAGAAATCCGCCAGCTGACAACAGAATTGAAGGAAATCTTCCATTGATTCAGAGAGGTGAACCTTGACCAAACCAAAAAAAGAAAAAGAAAAGTCATTTCATCAGATGATTCATGCCTTTGGGAATCCAGTGAGAGCGTGGTGATTCATTTCCAGAACTTGGTAGGTTGTGTCACTCCAAACCAGGCAAAATGTGAGAGATTAAATTGAACTTTGCTGTTGCTTTCTCTGTCACTCAGAGGTTGTTGTGTGCAGGGATGTGGATGCCTCTGCTTTTGCTATCCTCCTTTGGTCATGCATTCTTTTCTCAAGCTTTGCAGGACGCTGAATGAAATGAACTCATAGATAGCACTGCTCACTTCACGTGAGGTGTGGGTGCATGAGATTTTTAATCACTGGTGGGGATATTCCCCATCTTCTGGTCAGAGTGAATTAAATACACATTTCCTTTTGTGAAAAATAGACTGATATGTTTGATATTGATGTTTGATTATATCACAATTTAAAATGTAAGTAAGTATAATATAGCCTTCATGTGGCCCATAGGGGTACCTTGTGCTCCCAGTCCAACCCTTGAGGTTGAGTACCAAGCAGAAAGGGTCCCATTTCTATAGTCTTATATGACCCAGCCTTGGAATTGATGCTTGACCTCCCAATCCCCAGGGATGCTCTAACCACAAGACCAGAGTGCTTATGTATATGCTCTGCACATTCACCCTGTTTTGGGCTAATTTGTCTAAATGTGTTTTCTTTTAAATAAAACATTGCAAAAATAGCAGATCTACAAGCTCAGAAGATGCCTGTGCAAAAAGTAAAAGAAGAAAAGAAAAGCCCTCTGCAGTGTGACATGGCTATATTTGAGGCTAACGTGTCACACTTGTCATACAAAGAAATGTGTTAAATGTTTCCCTCTCTGTTTCTTTTACAAGTTAAACCCAGTCTGTGTACCTGTCGGGCTGAAACCTCGTTTTCACTATTTTAAGTGACAAATAGTGGTTTCGGACATACAAGGTTTCCACCCGACAACAACAATATGATTATGTGTGTCCATCTACACCTCTGCAGAGACAGGGCCACCTGGACCAACGTCACTGCATCCACATCAGAGTGTCATTTGCTGGGATGGCCGAGGCAGTCCCGGGGGGAGGCCGGAGGCTCCAGAGAGTCCAGACCATACTGATGGGACTGGCGCTGTTTGGAGTCATTGTTGAGGCATGCTTCATCTTCTACCTGTATAACAAGACACTGGTGAGTGTGCTGTGTTCATTTGTTTGTGTGTGTAATGTATGTAGAGGTCATATGGAAAGTTGTCTGTCCATTTTGTGGTTAAAAACAACTGTTAAAGGGGAATTTTCTTTTCTTCAGAATCCCCCTCACACTTGTTTGTGCGTCAGAGTCAGACGCAGTCACATGCGTGTAGTTGTAGTTGGTCAATTGTTCTCAGTGTCACACAGCAGACACCACATATATGACTTCCCTCAGTGGGCACTTTCTATGATACGGCAACTTCCCTTCTTCTCTGGCTTCTCCCATAGACAGACACATCTTGTTTCAATCAAACCTCACCTGCAAGATCAAATTTTTGCAGAATGGCACAATTGGATAAATGATCCAGATTTTTTTAAATAACGATTTTAGATATTCTTTATATCGTCGGTGTCGGGTGGAAACCTTGTATGTCCAAAACCGTTTGTTTTGTATTTATCATTTTTAAAATGATTTATACTGGTGAAAACAGCCGACCTACAAGCACACAATGCCTCGCATCGCGAGGCGTTGTGTGCTTGTAGATCAGCTGTTTTCACTACTTATGTGCGATGGCCTTGTCTGATGAAGCAGGGCTTTACTTTGCGAATTTGAAACTTGGAGATACAAGGTTTCTGCCCGACAGTGACGATATACAGAAATTACTTTTTGCACCAGCCAGCCATATTGGGGAGAGTAGACCAAAAATGCCCACATTTTCTGTCATCTTCACAAGATAGGTTGGCACGGTGGCGCAGTCGGTAGAGCTGCCTGTCGCCTCACAGCTAGAAGGTCCCAGGTTTGATTCCCGTCGGGGACGCCGAGGGCGCTGGGGCGTGTTCTCTCCTCCGTCGTCAGTGCCCATACCCTCGCTGGGGTTGGCGAAAGGGCCTTTCTGTGTGGAGTTCTCCCTGTGTCCCCTTGGGTAGGTACCCTCATAAAGAACCTGCTGTAATCCTGGTCTCTATACTGCCTCCCCCTGGTCAGCCGGGGCGCCTGATGGAGGGGAAAGGAACTGGTTGGAATAACGTGTTCCATCCACACGCTACGTCCTTCCGGGGAAACCCCGTCCCCCCTGTCAGATGATAAGAAGCGGCCCGCTCACTCCTCATGTGCTGAAGAAGGAAGCATGAGGTCAGTTTGGGGCTCTCCCCAGGTTGGCAGAGGGAGAGTACCGCCCAGGATTACAGCCTAGGCAATTGGCACTGGGTGAAAAATGAGTTACAAAACCGTACAAAACCGTGGGATAAAAAGAAAGAAAGAAGACTTATCTTATGAAGAAGAGTGCATTGGTTATCTTTCTTTGTGATTAGATTCAACAAATGAATAGTGATTCTATCATTTCAGCTCAGGCACCTTGAAGCTCCCTTGTCGTGTTGTTGCACGTTTAGGTTGTGTCTAGACGTTCAAGCACACTTTTATCTGCAAGTGATCTGCAGATCACTTCCTCTTCTTGCAAGCAGTGAAAAATCCAGACACATCGAATTAGAATCTTTGTTAATCAGTGATATGTGTGTGTTTCTCCATTTCTGTCTTTCTCTAAATGTTTTAGAATCTGCCCTGCACCACCGCATCTCACCAGCCAGTAAGTGTGCGTGTGTGTGCACTGTGCGTGTGTGTGTGTGTGTGTGTGCGTACGTGTGTGTGTGTGTGTGTGTGTGTGTGTGTGTGTGTGTGCGTGTGCGTGTGCGCGTGCGCATGTGCGTGTGTGTGTGTGTGTGTGTTTGTGTACATACAGTATATCATGATTATTGGTGTCCTGAAGCTGTTTTCTGTTCTAGAGTGGAAGCATCATGGGCCAGGTTGGAGATGAAGGAGGTACACTATCAGACCCTATAATATCATCAGTATTAACATCATCATCGTCATTCAGTTGTTGCATAATCAGCTCCATGAAAAAGCAGAACAATGTCATACCACAAAGAGCAGTGATTGGCAGAGCAATTGGTTTATTCTGCTATTCAAGCACAAAATAAATCACACATAAACAAATGCTTTTCGGATTATTCATTGTTATTTAAAATAATAATCATAATAATACCTGGCATTTATATAGCGTTTTTTAAGTACTCAAAGTCACTTTACATAATGGGAGAGGGAAAGAAAGAGGAAGATAAGCAAATAAGATGGAAAACTTTGGGAAAATGTTTCTGAAACAACAAAACATAAGAAGGCCTGCACAATGCTCCACAAACATCAACTTTAATAGACAGATTTTTCAAACTAAGGATCTGGGATTCTCAGCTTCTCAGCCCAGCTCTGTATGTGTACTAGTATGGTTATGATCAGCTACTGTATCTGTGTTAAACTCAACATAGAATAATGACACACAGTACAGGTCAATTCTTACACACTCATCAGAGTTAAATTGTTATATGGGATGAATACACAGAAGAAACCCTGCGCTTGAGAGAGACACAGAGAGAGAGAAAGAGAGCGATATAGAGCTATTTGAAATACACGCCACACTGCAAATCAGTCATCATTTACTAACAGGATGACTTGAATAATTGATTAATTGATTGAATGACTGACTGGTTGGCTGGTTTGTTGACTGATTGACTATACTCCAACAGCCACTCCATCAGGGCCTACAGGGACACGTACAACAGAGATCCAATGGAAGCCCTCAGCACACCTGATATGTAAGTGCCCTGACACGCACACGCACGCACACACACGCACGCGCGCACACACACACACACACGCACGCACGCACGCACGCACGCACGCACGCACGCACACCCATGCACACACACACACACACACACACACACACACACACACACACACACACACACACCCACGCATGCACACTCATGGATACACACACATATAAACACACACACACACACAAACACACACACACACACACACACACACACACACACACACACACACACACACACACCCACGCATGCACACTCATGGATACACACACATATAAACACACACACACAAACACACAAACACACACACACACACACACACACACACACACACACACACACACACACACACACACACACACACATACACACACTTCCTGTCTCTAACTTGCCTATACGTCACTAACTTAAAGTTTTTCTCAAATCTCTTTTCTACTCCGTCTCTCTTGTCCCGACTCTGCAGGCTCGCCGAATGGCGTTAAGAATGGTGTTGTGCAGTGGATACACAACATGGGCGACGCTTTCCAGCATCACGTAAACTACACAGACAACCGCTTGGTGATCATGATTGAAGGCCACTACTATGTTTACTCCAAGGTGCAGTTGAACCCTGAAGAGAACTGCTCTACCCTCAAACACACGGTCTGGAGAGATACCAAGGCATACCAAAACGTGCCCTTGGAGCTTATGAAAGCTCTGAGGTGAGTCATTACGCAATGCTTTCACCACGTAGCTGCACTGTTGCTACAGTATCTGCCCCGTTTCCTGCCTTCTGCGTCTGGGTTTTTCTGGGTGCTTTCTCAATGTTCATATGTTGTCTGTTTCTAACTATCTGTTTGATAAATAGTAATATTAAAAGAAAGATCATGCTTCTAATATTTGGTGTAAACGGATCAGAGAGAGGTTGGCTTTCTTTTGACAGCAACAGTCATATTAATGAATTAAGTTAACTTTTGTCAACAAAGTGTCAGCGAAATGTCACTCAATGCAATTGAAAATATGTTAGCCTTTGTTGAGTGACACATTGCACAACCCATTTCTCACCGTAGCATAATTCAGGCTTTAGCCAGTTTAACCCTGGTGTCACTATTAATTATTATATTGCGATGCATTGTGAGCTTGTAGAACTGCTGAGATTTGGGGGTAGATGGAAAAGTACATATAGCCAACTCAGGCAGGTCCAGTTAACTACAGTATGTCTAGACTAGGTTACAGTAAGTGGTTCAGTGGCTTAACATCTGACAATGTCTATCAGGTTCCCGTGTGGGAGCAACAGAGCGGCGAGTACGAAGAATCAGAGAGCTCCAGGAGGCGATAGCTTCCTGGGAGGAGTGTTCCAACTGCACACTGGAGATGCCATCTACGTCAAACTGGAGGGCGGTGAAATGAGGGATCTGGGAACTACAGACACCTTCATGGGGGCCTTTATGATCTAGTTCCTTCATGATCTAGTTCTCAACCTGGGGGTCGCCAAGGGGGGTCCCCAAATTAATTTGGGGGTCCCCAGATGATTAACTTAATGTTCAACATTGTTTTCTCACTCAACAGTAAACAAACCAACTTAAAGTTTAAGTGTATAGAGGGTATCTGAACATTTCTAAAGTGACAATTTAAGGACTTTTTAACACTTCTAAAATGACAAATTAAACTTTGGACAAATTAGAGGCAGAAATTGTGAAAATAGCCAATCTACATGCTCACAACGCGAGCATGAAATCTGCTATTTTCCCAAAAGAACCGTGTCATACAAGATGTAATGCCTCAACTCTTAGTGCTTCTCAAGGTGGAGGGTCCCCAGTTAAAATATCATTATTTTGTGGGTCGCGGACTGAAAAGGTTGAGAACCACTGATCTAGTTAGTAGACTGTTTCCCAAACAGTGCAGGGTCGACACGTTGTGAGCTTGTAGATTGGCAAAATGTTCATGTTAAAAGGTTAAAGCAATATATTCTCATAGTAATCATTGCTCTGGAGTGTTCAGTAACGGGGTCTCCCTGTCTCTCCAGCTCTTTAAAAACAGAAAATACATTTTCAGGTAGGTGACAAACTTTCAGCCATTCAGGAGTAAGTACTCATTCAGCTTCATTTTTAAAGTGTTCCAGACCAGTTCCAATTGTGTCTGCTCATTTCTTTGTGTCATCATTTTGAATATACCTTGTTTGATCTGTATTCTGTATCCTGGCTGGATAAAAGTGCTATCCCGACCTGAAAATGCATTTTCTGTTGCAAAGCCTTAGGCTTCTTTCAGCTTCAGCTATATTAGCCTTGTGTTTGAAATCATTTATGAAATCCAACAAATGGTTGTTTTTCTGTATAGAAAAGTATCTGATATTCAGGCTATTTCGTCCTTCTTGGTGATTTGTTGCAATCTTCCTTCTTGGTGATTTGTTGCAAATGTTGTACTGTAAATAAAAATGTATATTTAATAATTTTATGAATGGTGTGCCATGGAATTCCTTGATCATATTAATGTAGTTGCAGAAAATATTATTCCAAACATAAATGTCCACATTTAACATTGTTAAATGCATGTTGTTAATAGGTAACATTTTGGGATGCTTCCACAGCCTAAGGGGTAGACAGAGTGACAACGGCATCAACAAAGAAAAGGATCATGCATTGGTTGATTGTTTTATGTATTTTATTGTGCTAAGTCCTTTACCTTTTAATCGTCATTTTATTGTATGGCTCCTTTTCATTTAATTCTTGAACAGTGGAAAGAACTTACACGATCAAAATTATTATGATTGTTACACTATTCGATCCCTGGCTCCCCCTGGTTTAGTGTCGGCCTACAGTACTTGAGCTAGAGCTAACACTGAATTGCTTCTGATGAGCAGGTTGGTGTGCCTTGTAGGGGTGTAACGATACATTTTAATAGCGATTCGATACATATCACGATACATGGTTGACGATACGATACATGGACGATATTGGTTCATTCATGGCGACACGATACGATTCGATTCAATGATTTAAAATCGATATAGTAACTATTTATCAAAGACATTAAATCTGTGTGAAAGGTGTGGATAGTGCAGGTTTTTAAGGGAAACATGTATTATTATGGATATAAATAAGTAAACACAGTGATTATCTGCCAAATACATGGTCATTGTATATTGACAAACCTGCACCTTGACATGAACCCAGAGATTACACACATGTATCGATAGACCAGTGTAGCTATATGGAAAGGAAAAGTAATGAAACCCCTCCTTTTTATTTTTTCTTCTTAAAAATGCTAAATACAATGCATAAGAAGGTAGTATCGATACAATCGATTCTTTGCACTGCCGATTCGATACGATACAAAATAAAACGATACGATACGATTCGATTTTAGCTGTTTTCATTTCGAAAACGATATTTCGATACAGTTACTATATTGTTACACCCCTAGTGCCTTGTATGGTTTCCTCCACCATTGGTGTGTGTGAACTATAATGCACATTGTTAAACGCTATATAAATGCCCTATTTACTGCAGTTGTGTACACAAACAACACATGCACTTACAGCAAACCTTTTCACACACTGACCTAACCACACACCAGGATGCAACCAGGTGTACTGGGGAGAAGTAGAGAGTGTGTGTGCAGGAGGATGTGGTTTGTTGTAAGATGCTGGGGAAAAGATGTATGTGTGGGCGTGTGCGTGTGCAGGTGCGTGTGCGTGTGCGTGTGTGCGTGTGTGTGTGTGTGTGTGTGTAAAGGCTGACTCAGCCATATGTAGTGCGTAGACGTGACTGTGTACTGTAGACAGTTTCAACTTAAGGGAACTTTCCCCTAGCTGCGTGATGCTGTCAATTGGAGATTGGAGAGACGCACACCGAAAAACTACAAATTGACAAATGTTATACAGTAAAAAAGTAAGAGACAGGGGGGGGATTGAAAACGAGATATGACAGAAAAGGACTCAGAAACATAAACCAAGCAGGTGAATAGACAGGTAACACTGTCTGGCAGACAATACCTGTACATCTGATCTGCCCCCAGAGGCATAGGGCCAAATGACAGGATGTGATTGGTTTCTGATCTTGAATGCTGCAGACGAATGTGTGTCATTTGGAGATATGATACGAACTCCATTTTATAATCCGTGTCTGTGTATTTGAGTGTCCTATGCACGATTACCTACCTACCAGCTTGTGACTGACTCCTACCAGCTTGTGACTGACTGTTAAGTAACAACCCCTTTTTGAGGCCTAGGGAAAACAAGGGAGTAACACATGATAACTTAAAAGAGCACAAACAACTAAAGAAAATAACAACATACAAATGTTGATGTTACAGAAACCGAACATAAAACTAAGAATGGAAGGGTGGCCAAGGCCGAAACAACACAAATTAATTTAGAATTCTAGTCTGCCTGACTAAAACAGGTGAGAAGGGGGATCAAAAGAAAGGGCAGCAGACCCCAACCAGAAGCTTCCCAAATCTGTACCTTAAGCACACCGCATAAATCTGTACCTTAAGCACACCGCATAAGATTATTCAAGCACTAAGCATCAAAATATGGCACACAGCCTACAGACAGGTGTGGCAAATAGCAGAGAGGACTCAGTGCAAGTGTAGAATGGCAAGACTGATGAGGGGTTTCCCCCAGGCTTTTATGCTGGCAGATTGGCAAGATCGACCAGGTGCTGTCACTCCAAAAAGAGAGGACTCCCACACAACCAGGAACCATCATATTACACTGCCTTCCTTTTGACTGAACTTTTGCTTACTACACCCATGTATCTCCAGGATATGTATAAATGTGTACCTGTGGTCTGTGTGTGTGTGTGTGTGTGTGTGTGTGTGTGTGTGTGTGTGTGTGTGTGCGTGCGTGCGTGCGTGCGTGCGTGTGTGTGTGTAATGAAATACATTATTAACCCATTAAGACTTGAGACTGATTCTACAAATGCCTTCTAAATCAGTAGTTCTCACACCTTCAAGATTTTTCAAAAATAACATAATTACAAGCTCAAAGCGAGGCACGAAAAGACGCACTATTCCAACCACCTAAACCTAACCTTAACCCTAACCTCAGTAAAACCAACGCTGGTGAATGCTAACCTGGTTTCGGAATGGGGATGTTTCCGAATGGAAACCCGTCACCTAAAATCTAAAATTACACAGATGCTCTCCCGGTCTTCATTGTGTGAACAGTAACTTTCATTTGTACCTGACATCTTAGCCCTGTGTCTGTGTGATGTGGCAATTGCATTAATGTGTTTGTTTATTGGCCTACATACAGATCTTCCAAGCCACTCGCGGTTAGAGCACATAAAACAGGATGTGATGTGATGTGAAGTCAGTTCTCGAAAGAAACAAGTTTCCCATACCATGTCGACTTTCTTTTCCATTTACAAACATCTCATACTTTACTTTAGAATGGGACACAATTTGTGTTTTACGGCTGTGAAGCCATTCTGTTTAATCAATCGCCAATGAATGTCCAGTTTGTCCATGGGACTTACATTCTCACAACAGTAAAAAAACGAAAACGAAAAACAACCTCTTATGCTCTCACTTGGTGAGTACACTTACAAAAGAAAATAGAGATGCACAATAATTCGACAATCTTCAGAATAATCAATCATTTTCCAATTCAGTACACTTTAATGAGATTCTGGAACCCCAAATAATATTATGCTATCCTCCATTTATAAAATGAATCCAGCAACATAACACCCTGTTGGACCCAATATAGGTCAAAATATATTATTGCACACCAACACCAAAGTAGTGTTATCTACAAAAATACAAAAATAAACTACAACATAGCTCAATGTCTATATAAATATAATATTGCAAATAGGCTACAATACTGAATTTTATTAAATAAATATCAATAAATAAAAATGTAACATTTAAGAAATACCAATAGCTCTATACATATGCACCCAGGTCCAACAGCTTTATACAATCTAAAAGACTGGATGCAAACCAATGTCATTTATTTTGGGCAATGGAAAACCGGACCCCACGTCTGAGAATAAGCACAAAGGTCTCTTGCTCAAGTCCTATTTAGGAGTCATCATCAACCTTTCTCCTTGCCCGGTCGTTAGGTTCACAGGTCATGAAACACAACAATGTTATCTCTCTTGCGATGCTCCCTCTCTTCTGAATAGACAGGTAACTGTGTTACCAGTCTATAATAAAATGGACTTGGTGAGGCTTTTCTCGTCTAGTTATGCCCCTCACTAGCTCTGGACTCACCATAGTGTTAACCAAGCTCCGATTAGGCCACTAGGAACATCCCAAGTCCTGAGCTATTCAATTCAAGTTTCCAATTTTCCAGTTCTTTTTCTGGCACAGTGACAGTCATCTGCGCCACCAGCTGCCTCTCCCCAGGTAGCCGTTGCACCGTCCAGCATTTCTTGCTCACTGGGGTTGACACTGCTCCCGCTGGAAGCTCCACAGTGCAGGTGAGCTGAGCTTTCCGATGCTGATCTTCCAGTCTTACAGTGAGGAGACCTGCACCGCAATGTGCGGAAGTGCAAGTGAGGTTGAGGTCAAGGTACATGAAGTAGCTGCCGTCCTCCTGCTTGGTCTGCAGTGCCTGAAGGGTCCTATCGAAGGAGAACTTGGTTCCCACAGAAGATACTGCGAGGTAGCTGACTGGAGCCCATTCCATAGTGCTATTGGACAAAACGCCTGCAGGAGGAGACATGCACACAGATTAGATGTGAGGAAGATAGCAGTCTTATTTGGGGGGGAAAACAT
Organism: Nannobrachium achirus; assembly: GCF_963921795.1. Lineage (NCBI taxonomy): Eukaryota > Metazoa > Chordata > Actinopteri > Myctophiformes > Myctophidae > Nannobrachium > Nannobrachium achirus. The sequence continues at coordinate 61,515,688 of NC_137812.1, forward strand.
AACTCCTTTCAATTGTGTGATCTGAATGGATCATATCATAGCTGGAATCTGAAATGAGCTCAGGGACTGAAAATAGTAGAACATGTAGGATTCAGCAAACTCAAAGTGTGCTTTCACTGGTACTAAAGTCAGGCTTATTTAAGGTGTTTTAGTTCTGGAAGATTACAGGTAGATTGTTCAAAAAATAAATATAATATGCCATATGAAGTTGGATATTATAAAATAAAATAAATTACACAACTTCGTGTAGCAGCTTATGGTCCCAATAAGTAATTGCAATTAGACTACAATGTGTTTTGTTTTTAAGGTACAGTCAGCAATTAAGGCAATGTTAGACTTACTTTGTATGGCCTGCACATAAGCAAAGTTCTGCATCTGTTGAGAAAACATAAAAATATAAAAAGTGGGTTAGAATTTAAATATGCCTTTATGCTGAATAAAAAAACAATATGTAAAGAATAATCATAATAATAATAATTTAAATATGCATGATCCAAAGCTAAAACGTAAAGCGTTTTATACACATGTGTATGTGTCATATGATATGCCTATGTCTAATCAATCACCTTATAGCCTGGATCGTCGCCAACTTGTGTGCCAGCATCATGCGTCAATAAGGACGGTCTCATATGGGTTTCTGCGCGTAGTTCCGTCGCCACCATGACCCCAGCAGCGGTGACAGCTGCCACCACGACAAAGAGGAAAACGACCGACATCACGAGGAAGACGTCCAGGCACCTTACGCGAGGTCGTGCACTTGTTTTCAGAGATTCCACGTCCATTCTGGTTTTGGTGGTGTTGGGCTCCAATAAATGGGAGGAAAACGCACGCGTCTCGGAGAGGCTGTCCATAAAATCCTAATGCGCGCAGATGTCGTTTAATTTCTTGACAAAGTCCCTCAATATAGATGCGTTTGGGGCAAATAACTTCCACAAGCCACGGCTCTTGGATCCTTGATGTTTTGAAACGGACTCTCGTTATCAACTGAAATGCCACTATAAGCGCCATCCTGTCCTTTATGTATGGACGGTCCATCATGTCTGATAGAGGAAACTCCAGGAAGTCATGGGTTTCCCTCCTCCTCCTCTCACCGCGTCACTCTCTCACACCTCTTAAACCTTTCGTTTAGCAACAACTTTCCGTTTCGCTTGACGCTGCAGCGGTGGAAAGCGAGACTGAGGGAGCTGGAAGAGTACTAGGGGAACATCATTCACATGACATGCTCCAAACTTCAGAATGTCTCCGAGTGGCTCAGTCAGGCAGGCCTCCCCTTTCCTTTCAATCAATTTAAACCAGGGTTGTGCAACTCTCAATTCCATCAGGGAATTTGGGATAAGACCATTTGATAAAAATAATTATATATATAATTATATATATATATATATATATATATATATATATATATATATATAGACCTATATATATTTCTTTTTAAAACCTTGAAAAATGTATTACCAATAATTGACAGAAGGGCCAATGGGCCAGTTCCCAGAGGCCCTAGCCTACTTGACTACCATCTGGTTGCCCCATGGGGCATGAGTCTCAACGCAAAAATAAAATGTAGGCTAGTAATGCAGGTTAACTAACTCTCAAATATGTGGGCCAACTGGGACCCTCAGCCTATACAGTACAAGGCCCCACCTATATGGCTGTATCAGACAGGCCCCCTGTATGATGACTGTAAGATAAAATATCTACAGGTGCTTTCTTGACGCACAAATGCCTTTATGACCTGTGTGTATGCGAGTCCATCCATCTGCCCGTTCTGGGTAGCATGGCAGGGCCCTGAAAGATAACTGGCCCAAGGGCCCCTGTGAGTCTTTGTCCATGCACATTGGTCCTGTTGATACAATCTGAACTATGTTCGTCATGCACTACATGTTTCTATAAAGAAATCTGATTTGATTGATTTCATTTGATCAATAAAATAAGAATGCTCTGAGAACGCACGTATTGGCTGCATGTGTTAAGTGACCAGATGGATGGGCCACGAACGAACAAAAATAGGCTTTCCTTTCATAATCATAATTATGATTATAATTACATCTAAAGATGCTTCTCCTTCATTCACGTTTGGCCAGGAAGAGTTGATGTCTTCAGGCGGTAACCATCGTTTGTCAGGTGTTTCTACTCTGAACCGCTACACCTCCCATGGCGGGTCGGCAATGGTGGCCAGCAAGGGGCTCCTCTGGGGAGGTATTGGGTAAGTCCCTCCTGAGGTCTTGAGGTGACACGGGTGTGTATAGTGATTTCCTGTACTGTGTGGGGTTATTCCTGCCTTGGTCTCACCAGCTGCTACAGCTTCATCTCACCAGCAGCTGTGTGCTGCACCTGTGACCCCTGTCCACACTAGTTCCTGGCTTGATGTTCTTTTTGCCTTTTGTGTTCCTGCAGGTTACTTCTCGCAGTGATTCTTTACTTCCAATGCCTCCTCAGTTGATGATGTTTGGGTGAGCCGTCTCGTTATCTGTGATTCCTGGCTGTTACCGTTATGTTTGTATTGTTGAGTCTCACATACTCCCCCCTCTGTATTAATGTCTGTATAGGCTGGAGTTGGTGCCCTCTCTCGAGTGCTGTGCATGAGGTTGCTAACCTAATACACCCACGCCAGGCTTTTCCTGGTAGTCATCTGTCTCTCCAGAGTCACCAAACGTCCTCGGTTACCATCCAGAGTTCTATGATTCTAATTACATCTAAAGATGCTTCTCCTTCATTCACGTTTGGTGAACGTAGCCTTAGCCTGGAAGAGTTGATGTCTTCAGGCGGTAACCATCGTTCATCAGGTGTTTTTCAACGCTACAACCTCCCGATGGCTGGTCAGCATTGGTGGCCAAATCACTGCCCGTCTCTTCCCCCTGGCCAAGGCTAAACTCCTCTCTCCTGCTCTATAACCAACAAGAGGCTCCTCTGCTCTGGGGAGGTATTGGGTAAGTCCCTCCTGAGGTCTTGAGGTGACACAGGTGCGTAGTGATCTCCAGTACTGTGGGGTTATTCTTCTCTGGGGCACACTACAGCTTCATCTCACCAGCTGCGCTGCTACAGCTGTGCGTAAACTGATAATGATACATGTATCCCTTTTCAAGACACACAAAGTTTAATTAAAAATAAATCTTTTTTTTTGTTTTAATCAACTTACCCAAACTCAGCAGTTCATACCCCAGCCACAGTCTGAACAAATATTACATAGGATCAATAACCTCAAGTTGTACTGCCTGGTGCGTGATAGGCCTACCACATTACAATGGTCGTTGGGGCCCATTTGTGGGTCCGACTCGAGGCATTTCCCACTTGCTTTTCCTACATTTAAAGAAATATATTTTATCTGTATAAATCTTTTTAAAATCCTCTTATACATTTTAAAACAAATTGTCAAGACACATAGCCCTTTCTTACAAGCTGTTTTTTTTTCTTTTTGTTTCTTTTTTTAGCCTGCCACCAATCTGTATAATAAGCCTGTGATGTCATGTCCTATAAAAGCCATGTTTGTTCTGCATTTTTGTTTAGTCACCCCAATGAAGGCAGTGCTACCGCAACATGGTGTTTTTATTCTTTCCATAATGCAATGGCCGAAATACAATTAAAGGCTTTTTAACTTCCACAAGAGTGCCATGGTCTCATCCGTTTTTCCAGCAATTCTGTCACCTAGTTGTACCAAAGAGCATCTTGTTGAATGGCGAGCTAAACAGACTTTTTCTCTTTTTTCAAAAAAAAAACAAACAAACAAACCCATCTAAGAAATCCCATGAATACAAAACAAGTTTGGGAACCACTGATCTATACAACTCTAGCCTAGCACAGCTAAACAATCCACTCATGTTAAAACAAGGTGACTGCAGTTAGTTAGCTGCATGAGTATATAGTCTGGCCAAGCCAGGCTAATACCACTCAGGCATGGGAATCATTATGAGGAGTGCAATTTATTTTTTTTATGGCAAGAACAACGTTCCTCTATTATGTACACTGTCAGTGGTTCTCAGCCTTTTCTGGATCAGGGCCTCTTGAGAACCTTGGAGGAGAACACAGGCCACCCATCTTGTGACCAGTGAATATGGCAGCATTTGGGGCCCTGTGCAATTGTGCGCCAGCTTGGACCAACATTTTCAATGTTTTACCTTTTCTTTATATATTAATGTTATATTCAGTGGTGGAAAAAGTACTCAAATTCTTTACTTAAGTAAAAGTATCAATACTGAAATATAGACATACTGTTACAAGTATAGAAGCTTCGAATTCACAATGTACTTGAGTAAAACTAAAAAGATTTTTGCATAAAAATTGACTTACCGGTAATACCAAAGGTAAAAGGACTCAGAGCAGTGAAGTCATGATGTCACTCGCTCATCCCCTGGTTCATGGAAGTAATTTCTCTATGGAGAATAACATTGAGTCATCTTAAAACCCTCTCATATAAGCATTGCGGTCCAAAAATAAACAAACAGTGTCCTCGATATTGTTGGGGAGGTGGCTCTGTATGGTTTATGATAGTCAGTCACTAGGGAAAATGTAACTAATTCTGCGACAGTAACATATAGTGTTTTCTCACCATCAGTTGATTCTTCATATCCTTCATTTCCATATGAGTAAACCGTGGAGATCATTTGTTTATGTTTGGAACATAGTTCTTATATGACGCGATATGAAAAAAGTCTATGGGAATTCAGAATGGGGGAAAAACACGTGAACCAGGATGGGTAAATGACGTCAGACTTCACTGCTCAAGTTTTCAAATGTACAAACATCTTTTGAAAATAGCAGATCTACATGCTTCGCAATGCAACGCATTGTTAGTTTTTATTGCGACCGAAGATCGCAGTTTACTATGAGAAACGGCACATCATGTCCGTGTCCATGCACACTTGCTTTTTTACGGTCTATGGGTTTGCCGCTCTGACATCATGCTGACTCTCACGCTCAGACATCACACTCTGACATCACTGTGATGTCAGGGGAACCAAATCCCTTTTATGCCCATAGATCCCTGTGATGCCAGGGGAACCAAATCCCTTTTATGCCCATATATGGAGAAATGGAGATCCCTCTGATTCCAGGGGAACCAAATGCCTTTTGTGTCCATATATGGAGATCCCTGGTGTCATCAATATTAAGCCCATATCTGTGAATATCTATGGTACCAGGAGTCTCCATATATGGGTAACTGGTCCGATATACATCACTGGTCAGATGGACGTCGCCCTTTTCTACTTTTTGCCCTTAGGCGTCTTACTGGTAGAATAGTTTGTTGATTACTTTTGACAGAGTTATCAATTTTTTTAGAGGTATTAAATTGTCACTCTAGAACTGTGCATATACCCTGTAATACAAGAAAACAATGTTGCACATTAAGCAAACCATCTAGGGACCCCATTTTGTGGGGACCGCTCTGGGGGTCCCGACCCACAGATTGAGACCCACTGCACTGTACGATCAGGAGCATCATGTCATGAGCCTGCAGTAATGTCAAGATCAATCTATAATTAGTGCAGCATACTGTGTTTTATTTTTGGATTTCTTGAAACATGGGGTGGCTCATCTTACCCAATGGATTGATTCACCCCGTTCTCTCCTATATTGCAATTCCTCCAATCCAATGATTCATGCATTATTCAGGCTGATGGAACCAGCTGTAGTTTACTGAACAGTCAACGTTTTCATGTCTATAGCCCTAGTAAGTCCGAAACACCTACGACTTACCTGTCAGATCCTCAGTGTCAAGTCATATCCACGGGAACTTCCCACGCAGTTTGCCTAGTGTGTAGTGAGTAATAACGTGAGTAACGTCATCACAACATATGTATTTGTGCCAACAGGTAGGTATACCTCACTTATTTTTGTTATTATTTTGCTGAGGCACCAGGGACTATAAGTAGCTATTTAGACGAATAGCTAACTGCCCATTTAATAGTTTATGCAGAGCTATGAATCTGCAACATGTGTTAATGGATCATGACAGTCTAACGTTGGCAATTTGCTAACATTCCACAGTTTCAGGTATTAAACCTGGCTCAAAAACATTTCAATAAAGGGATTAGTTTGTGTGTCTAATGGAATTAAAGATTGGGTGGATAAGGGTGCAGGCAGAGAAAGGCTGTTGCTCTACATTCAGCTCATGTTTCATCACAGGCCTCATGAAAATCAGAATTATTCTGATTATTGTCTAGGAAAAGCAATTGCACAATAGCAAAAACACCAATGCTTTTGAGTGTAAGGCAATCCTTGGAAATAGGAGTATCCACTAACCAGTTATTATAGATTCATGAGTCATGACCATAAGTTATAGCAATGTAATATACAGCAGGGGGACTTGACTGGTGAATTGGTTGCACAACAATATTAATGCTGAAGCCATACATTCATAGACGTATAATTCTAATAATAAAGTGCTTAAATGCAGTTCATAAGGACATTATGTAGTTTGTGTGTGTGTGTGTGTGTGTGTGTGTGTGTGTGTGTGTGTGTGTGTGCGTGCGTGCGTGCGTGCGTGCGTGCGTGCGTGCGTGCGTGCGTGCGTGCGTGCACAAGTGTTTCTCTTTAACTAGTTTCATTGTCGGGAACAGAAGGTAAATAAATAACTCAAAAACAGATTGGCAGGGTTTAATGAAACTTTGAGGAAATGAGCAGTAGGCTGCCCTGAAGAGAAGAGAACTCTGGTTTGATATACAGTAAGGTCACATGAATAGTTACTGGTAACAACAGGCCTAATGATGTCAGGACTACTGCTGGATATGTTGAGGCGGAAGCCATACTTTAATAGGACGAACCACACAAATAATGGTTACTGGTAACATCAGGCCTAATGAGGAATCAGTAAGAACGGCTGGGCAGATGTTCCTGAAATGTGGTGGAAATGATAAGCAGGCAGTCCCAAAGAGATGATAAACTTGAGGATTGAAAAGGTGTAACACAAGGCCACAATCAAGGACCAGGTTAAAGGAGTAGTTCACCCCTGAAATTACTTTTTTTTCCTATTGATTACTCATGCCATGGAGACAAGTTGCCATGTTCAATAATATTTTTTTTTTCGTATTTGTCACATTTCTTAGACATTAAAAATTATTTGACTAAATGTATTCCCATTGATTCCGGAAGGGGACCCAAATGTATTTATTTATTGTTGGTTACATTTATTGTAATTCAATTATTGTCTGAGGAATGCAACAAAAAACAAAAAATATTATTTAACTCAAGTCTCCATGGCATGAGTAATCAATAGAAAAAAAGTAATTTTGGGAGTGAACTACTCCTTTAAGGTCAGAATTACATATCACCAGTAAGACTCCCTAAACGGGAGATAAGCAACTGTCAGGTCACATGTATACACAAATTGGCCTTAGCAACCTCATGGTGGCGCTAGTAGAGGGGCATGTGAGAAATCAGGGGCGGAGGTTGTGGTTTGCCAGCCAAGGAGTGTGTGTGTGCAAAGCTTAATTGGCATGGATAGGGGCAACGGTGCCGGAGATAAGAGTAGGGCTAAAAGTATGACGTGACGTGACGTGACGTGACGTGACGTGACGTGACGTGACGTGACGTGACGTGACGGACAGACTGACAGACAGACAGCCAGTGGAGGTTTTCATAGTAACTTGCAACCTGACTGTCGCAACAAAATTACATACCTCAGGAATGATGAGACATAGAATGAGAGCGGGCAGGGTTTGCACCTCAAGATGCATTTTCTAAATACATTTATCTTTTAGCATTGTTGATCTGTCTTTGGCTGACCTAGCTCTCAATAGGCTGCATGAATTATTAAACTGGAGCTATACAATTATTTGCCATAAGAGGTGAGCTTAATTCCCTCCCTCCAGGACATATACGCCAAGCGGTGCTTGGCCAAGGTTAAGCAGATCATCAAAGACATTCATCACCACAACTACAATCTGTTCATGCTGCTACCATCGGGCAGGTGATAACGCAGCATCAAATGCCAAATGAACAGACAGTTTCTACAGCCAGGCCTTAAAGGTGATACACCATGCATTTAAAAAGTATCTATGTCATATTGTTTATGTCCCAAAAACGTTTTTCAAAAGGTTTGAGGCTAACCACTCCTGAATAGAGAGCCTCTCTCATTTTTGAATGGCTCTCGGAGCATTTCAGCTGCAGTACCACCTTTGGCCTGAACTGCGCCACCCCCCCCCCCCCCCCCCCCCTTCTTTTTGAAAAAAAAAAAATCTTTTTGAAAAAAAAAAAAAAAAAAAAAAACGTCAAAAACGGCCGATGATGACGTCACAATCGGCAGCAAATCTGGATAGCCTGTTTTGAGAACCCGTGGGATACTTTTAACCTTCGCCTTCTCAAAACCAGAGAAAGACACAACGGTCAGAAATGGGACTTTGTGAGGATAGAAGGTGCTAGTGGGACCCCAAAAAAAGGTTTTAAAATAGGAAAAGTGAAATTTCATGGTGTATCACCTTTGAAGGACAACTCCTCCCAAAACACTTCTGGGCTCATTTTCCTACTTAAATTGATCCCAAAAGACTGTCCATGAGGTCTATTAAGCAGAAATGCCCCTGTTGTCCAGTTTCCCTAGCAGAACCCAGCAGCTGTCATAGCATAGAGTGGAACCTATAAGCCTATCGCTTTTACACTATTTGTTGTGGTCAAAAGTGTTTTTCTTTTTCATGAATTTGTTAGTTGTCATTACAAACACATCCATGTCATCGTTGTCCCACACAAGCCCTCATACTCTGCTAAACAGATGTTATTCTCTTGTGTGTTTTGCCAAGTCCCGGAAAAGATGCCCTGCTGTGATTGACCAGTACAGTCACTTTGATTGGCACCTGTACCGAATGCTCACCCCAAAACTCATGATTTATGAGATTGTGGTGGCTTGTGTGGGACACCAAGGCATGGATGTGTGTAGTAAGACATTCGTGAAAAAGAAAAACACTTTTGACCACAACAAATAGTGTAAAAGCGATAGGCTTATAGGCTCCACTCTATGCTATGACAGCTGCTGTGTTCTGCTGGGGAAACTGGACAACAGGGGCGTTTCTGCCTAATAGACCCCATGGACAGTCATTTGGGATCAATATAAGTAGGAAAATGAGCCTAGAAGTGTTTTAGGGAGGAGTTGTCCTGTTGAGCAGGTGCTGAGCACTGTCGCCACGTCAGTCTCCCATTACACCAACAATATCACTTTATGTACGACTGAATACAATCATTTCACCCACAATACATTTGACAAATATTGAATATCTGCTGATACGTGAAGTATTTTATTTGCACAAGAGACTGAGGTACTTTCTTCTACTCTAATTACTATTTAATTGTAACTGCAATGATAGTTCCTACAAAATACTGTATATCTTTCACAGATTGTGATGTGACAAATGAAGGGAAGCCGAAGTTGAAGTACCTGATTAGATTAGGTGGCTTTTTATCTTATCAATGGTTCTGGGAAAGCCTAAACAAACTGGTTTGAATAATGCTGATGCTGAGTTGTTGACAGTAACAATGGTTGAGTAAATGTAAGATCATATGAGCTGTGATGGTAAGGAGATGGGTTCAAGAGACAGGGGAGGTTCCAAATCTTTCTGGGATGTTACTGTATAGGGCTGAAGGAGCGATAAAGATGGGAAGTGAGATAGAAAGTTTGCTGCATTCAGACATCACTTTCAGACAGGAACATGATGAGTATGATGTAAGTAAGGCAGCTACTTGTAAATACATATGTTTGTTCCCTAAAGAAACTACAGTAGTTAAAGATCAACACTCGATCAAAACACACATGTATTCTCCTATTAGGTAAATATCCCTCCATCATCGTCTCCAGTCATCTGGGTTCTCCATATATCTCCAGCTCCTTTGTGCTTTCTACACCAGCGTTTTTCTTTAGTACATCCAGTTTCCATACCAACACCACACCACTCCACACCACACCGCCCACTTGTGCCAGGTTTTCCACTACAAGGACCTGGGTAGAGTGGTGTGAAAGTGGTACTAAACGTGGTACTAAAAAAGTTACCAATCTAGAGTAGGTCTGAGCTAGGCCAAACAGGGCCAAACACTACTGATCACTCACTGACTTTTCATTTAGACCACCGGGATATAGTTGCAATACATGATAATAGATTCTATTGTGTTATAACCACTATTATAATCTATTATAGTGTATTATAATTATTATAGTTAATACATTAATACTTTATAGTGTATTATAATCACAGTTATAATCCATTATAGTGTATTATAATTTAGGATAGTTGTAATACAAATTTATATTGGATTATAATCACAGTTAAAAGGGTCAATGTGTTTCTTACCAATAGGGGTACTTTTGCATAATGGAAAATATAGATATTTTGATGTGGTGTGGTGTGGTGTGGTATGGTGTGGTGTGGTGTGGTGTGGTTTTAAAGCTGCAGTCGAAAAGGGGCTAAAAGACTCCACCTAGATAGGTGTGGGCCGTCCTCTCGATCGATGCCAGTGTGTTGGTTCCCACAGTACAAGCTTTTTGACTGGGAGTTCTCGTCTCTGTGACAGTGGCCGGCTAGTCTGCTGACTGCTTCTCTGACACACTTGGTGCCCTGTACAGACCCTTTTTGGTGTCGTTAATGTGCTCGTCCTGGTTGATGTTCAGTACCACACGTGACACGTAGCACCTGTCCAGGGACTTCTGTAGGGCTTGCGTTATAATAAATAACAAAATAGAAAAATAGCTATAAGTTAATAGTAGTCACATACTGCAGTAAGGAGATAAGTTATTAAATTGTCCGTAATATTGGGGTATTCATTTGAAATTGTCCGTAATATTGGGGTATTCATTTTTATGAGGTATTCAGTTATTCCAGGAAGCTGGAGGATCAAAATAGAAATGAGACCTTCCAAGTTCAGATAGTCTAGGGGTTGGTCATGATTCTGAATCCATTGCAAGCATTTGTTTTGCACAGATGTGTTACTAGACACCTTTACACACACATTCATGAAGAGTTCTTGGTAAGGAATTTCTTCTCAGATTTTATTAATATCCCCTGACTAAGACTGAACATGTGACACACATTTGATTGAGTCTGGTAAAGTGCTGCGGTTACAACTTAACATGCAATTTATGGTGTTAATTTCCCACCATTGGCCTTAAAAATAAACTGATGCCAGTGCATATTTCTCCTTTCTGAGAGAGAAGACCAACCCACTTTGTCATAAGAATGCAATGATGAGTACCATAGCTTTCTGTAGGGGTAAAACTAAAGAGTGGTAGGAGAAGCATTACTATAAATAACCATAATACAAAACTGCTAAAACAATCCCTTTTCTTGAAATCACGCACACACACACACACACACACACACACACACACACACACACACACACACACACACACACACACACACACACACACACACACACACACGCATTGAACTCACATGGATTTTCCATTCCCTAACATCTAACTCTAACCTTAACCACTACATGCCTAAACTTAACGTCTATTTCTTTTTAAAGATATTTTGGGTCTTTTTCTGCCTTAATTGATAGCACAGTGAAGAGAGAGAATCACTGGAATTGAACCCGGGACTCGCTGCAAGGCATCAGAGCCTATGTGTGGTACGCACCTTAACCACTCAGCTATCATCACCCCCTAACATGTTTCTATTCTTTCAAGTCCTAACACTAACAAGCTCTTGAAAGTGAGGACCAAGTAGGCGCCTTCACTTTCTGTAAATGTCCTGATATTTCTCTACTTGTTTCTGGACACTTTTCTGACAAAGCATTTAGAACTTTTCACTTGCATGTTTCTAACAAAGCACACACACGCACACACGCACGTGTGCACGCGCACACACACACACACACACACACACACACACACACACACACACACACACACACACACACACACACACACACAGAGACAGACACAAACACTGACACTTCTCCTAACCTTTGCAGCTGGGGTTTCTCTGGTCGGGGGCGGACTGACGTAATGGCCAGTTGGACAAAAACACACATCACGCTGCTGGGACTTCGCACAAATTAAGGAACTACTGACTCTGTTCTCAGTTCTGTTTGGAGAACTATTGCATATACAGTTAGTCACACTCGGAGTCTTCTCCCTTGGTTTCATCATCCTCACCCCCCCCCCCCCTCTCTCTCTCTCACTCTCTCTCTCTCTCTCTCTCTCTCCCCTTCAGACAACAGACTCTGGTTTATGTTCTACCACTGCTGGATTAATACCTACAGGGTCTGGGTCAATCATTCAATATCGATTGGCATGGCTGACCTCCTCTTCTTTGCGCCACTAATCTGCTCTGCTGTCGCTGAACTCCCCAAACAGTTCGGCCTACCCCATGTGTCCAGCAGTCTTGTTGGTTCGATAACAAACTATCACTACACCTGGATAAAACTGAATCCATACTTTTAGGGTCCAATTTGAACCTCATCAAGGTCACCAACTTCACAGTCAAAGTGGAATAATACTATTACACCGGCAATATCACTCGAACTTCAACTCAATTCAAAGGAGCTTTGCACTTCATGTGCAAATAATTGTAACCGCAAATAATTGTAACTGCAACTATCATTGCAGTTACAATTATTAGAGTAGAAGAAAGTGCCTCAGTCTCTTGTACAAATAAACTACTTCACGTATGAGCAGATATTCAATATTTGTAAAATGTATTGTGGGTGAATGGACTGTATTCACAGTCGTACATAAAGTGATATAGCGTGATGAAGTGCAAAGCTCCTTTGAATTGAGTTAAAGTTCAAGTGATATTGCTGGTGTAATAGTATTGTACTTGTGCGCAGGCAGAGAGGGCCACTAGGTGTGCCCTGCTGGCCTCATTGGCTATAAATGAAGACATAACCAGGAATGCTCTTATATACCAAACTCTGCTGACATCACCAGGAATGCTGGTCCCTCATTGGCTGTTAATGATGACGTTGCAAGCGATCCTTGATTGGGCTCGGTGAGGAGACACCGACATTCATACATTCATACATTCATACATTCCCAGCCAATTCAAGGCTAGGGTCTTCAAAAAAGGGAGACACCGACATACATACAGTATGTCAATACCTGGTACCCATGGAGATCCATGTAGGCCTACCTACATGCTCTGGCCTTGGCCAGAACACAACAATCCAAAACAACAGATTGTGATGAACAACTCTTATCTGCAACCCACGAAGAATCCATAACAAGAGATAGTGTTATGGTTACTGAACTGCCCCCCTCGGCCGAGGGGGGAACGGCCTTGGTGAACGGAGGAGCTTCCGTTGTCCCTGCCCTCCCTGACGAGCATGACAGTATGGTTACTGAACTGCCCCCCTCGGCCGAGGGGGGAACGGCCTTGGTGAACGGAGGAGCTACCGTTGTCCCTGCCCTCCCTGACGAGGAACTGATTATGGTGAACGGAGGAGCTACCGTTGTCCCTGCCCTCCCTGACGAGGAACTGAATATGGACAACATCTCCGCTGAAGAGTGGAGTAGACGAATGAATGCAGAGTTGGAGTCACTCAGGGAAATGTTCGAAGAGGACAGTAATGAAGAAGAGTTTTGTGGATTCCCTGCTTCAGCCGTGGCTGGCCCGAACAGTGAGCAAAGTGAACTGGCAACTGACAACGGAGAGTTGACAGAGGAAGAGGAGGGGGCGGGTACAACCGCCCCATCACCCCAATCCTCCTCTTTCTCCCTATCTCCAATGCCTCTTCTAGAATTCACGAATGGAATGAATGAACTCATTAACACTGCGTTAAAAATGACCCCGGCCAGACACACGGTCAATGGCCCGGCGGCACAACCACCACAGGACAAACGCCCGGCACCACAACCACCATCCCTGAAAACGCCTGAAATTGCCCCGGCCGTGCCCCAGAAATCTGTGGCCTGGGTGTTTTCGCCCCCACCCATCCCTCCACGACCACAACGACAGAAGACCCAGGCCTCCCAGCTGGACAATACGTTTAGCCGTTGATGTCAGCTGGGTCCATTATACCCAGCAACTAACGTATCTGGACCCGATGCTCCTTCAAGCGCTTTTATTAAGCAGGCTCACAACATTTCTACTGTAATTTCAAATAGAGAGTCCAGGATAAGCAGTGGCTCTGCTAATTTAGCTAACTTAACTTACATTCCCTGTAGGGGCTATAGTACAGTAAAATGTCATAAAATAAACCTGGCACTTTTTAACATCAGGTCACTTTTAAACAAGTCCTCCTCTGTAAATGATATAATCTGTGAAGAGAAATTAGATATAATCTTTTTAACAGAGACATGGCTGGGCAACGATGGAGCTTTTGCACTTGGCGTCGCCTGCCCACCAAACTATCACTTTATTCAATCAGTGCGCGAAGGAAAAAGAGGCGGAGGCTTGGCATACATTTTCTCTGACATTTTTAAATTCAAGTGCCTGTCCTTTGGAAGTTTTTCATCCTTTGAATATCAAGCTAACTTATTTGAGAGTCAATCCTCTGTTCTAATGATTACGATATATCGCCCACCAAAATGTAGCAAAGCCTTATTTCTTACAGAAATATCTGAACTTCTATCTATCTGTTCCACGGACTATGAGAGAACCCTTATTGCTGGTGATACTAACTTGCATGTGGACACTGTTACTGATCTTACAGCTATGAGTTTCTTACAGTTACTGCATTCCCTTGATTTTGATCAGCATGTTACCGGGCCAACCCACAATCAAGGCCACACCCTTGATCTTGTGATCTCTAAAGGGCTAAATATTTCTATGGACAGGATTATCGCTAAGCCTGATTTATCAGACCACTATTTACTGTGTTTTAATATGACTGTCTCTGATCTAGAAAAAAACAATAGAGAATATACTATAAAAAAGAGATTTTTCGGTTCCTCGGCAGCAGAAGAGTTTGCCAGCCTTCTTGCATGTGCACCCCGCCTTCCTGATACTCCCTCAGTAAATGATATGGTTCAACGTTTTAATCTTAAATTGGAGTCAGCTCTGGATATAGTGGCTCCTATGAAAACTAAAAAGAAATATAATTCCAAAGTAACACCCTGGATAAACGATCATATACGTTCACTCAAAAAACAATGCCGCAGAGCAGAGCGAGCTTGGAGAAAAAATAAATTAACTATCCACCTACAGATATTTAAGGCGTCAACAGCCACCTATAATAAAACCATGCGTCTGGCTAGGCAGGCCTATTTTTCCGGAATTATTAATGAGAATAAGAACAATGCTAGGGTCTTATTCTCTACCATTGAACACCTTTTAAACCCCCCCCAGTCCTACAAGCAGTCACTCCCTGCCTCTAAAGCAAAGTGTAATGAGTTTGCATCCTTCTTTGACAACAAAATTGTTAACATTCGAGCTGGTATTATGAATAATACTGCAAATGCGGTTAATGGTGCCATGTGTAAAAGCATCGATAAATCTAGGGGGAGCCTAGTATCATTTTGTGCAATTGATGAAGAGGAACTTCGTAAAACCATATCGCAAATGACATCGTCTTCTTGCTCGCTGGATGCAATACCCACGCCGTTTCTTAAAGAGGTTGTAGACTGTGTTATTGAAGATATCCTAAAAATAGTAAACAGCTCTATACAATCAGGTGTCTTTCCAGACTCACTGAAAACGGCTGTAGTTAAACCCTTACTCAAAAAACCCAACCTTGACCCGTCCGTGCTGGATAATTATCGACCCATCTCTAATTTGCCTTTTCTGGGCAAGGTCCTAGAAAAAATTATCTTTCATCAATTGGATGTGTTTCTGCAGAACAATAAGGTGCACAACAAATTCCAATCCGGCTTCAGGAAAGGACACAGCACAGAAACTGCACTTTTAAAAGTTATTAATGATCTTAGGGTGGCTGCTGATAACAAAGATGTGTCCGTTCTCCTACTGCTGGACCAATCGGCGGCTTTTGACACAATTGACCATACAATTCTAATACAACGTCTCGAACACTGGGTAGGACTGTCAGGTACAGCTCTGTCCTGGTTTTGCTCTTATCTGACAGGCAGAAGCTACTCTGTTAATCTAGCTGACTTCGAGTCAAACAAACACAACATCTGCTCTGGTATTCCACAGGGCTCGATTCTTGGTCCTTTATTATTCTCCCTCTATATACTGCCGCTGGGAGAACTTATTTCCGCTCACGGTGTGAATTTCCATTTCTATGCTGATGACACCCAGTTGTACCTTTCGGTGGCTACGGACGACCCCTGTGCTCTAGACCCATTGCTGACGTGCGTGTCCAGCATAAAATGCTGGATGAGTGAGAACTTTCTCAAGCTAAATGAGGACAAGACAGAAGTTCTCATAATAGGTTCTACTGCCCAGAGAGAATCAATAATAAATAGACTTGGTAACCTGGCTAAAGAAAATAACACCTCTGTTAAGAACCTGGGGGTGATCATTGATGCTGAATTAAATTTTAATACACACATTAATCATGTCACGAAGATTGCCTTCTTTCACCTTAGAAATATTGCGCGAATTAGAGCCTATCTGTCGCTGAACGATGCAAAAACGCTGATCCACGCTTTTGTTTTCTCTCGGCTTGATTACTGCAACGCACTTCTCTCTGGTCTGCCAAAGAAAACAACTGACAGATTACAACTTGTTCAAAATGCAGCAGCCAGAGTTTTAACAAAAACTAAGCTAAGAGAACATATTACTCCAGTTTTAGCGTCGCTACACTGGCTCCCGGTTGTTTTTAGGATTGATTTTAAAATTCTTTTACTTGTTTATAAAGCTCTAAATGGTCTGGCACCTTCGTACCTCTATAACTGCCTGCATAGATATGTTCCAACCCGCCCACTCAGGTCCTCTAGTGCAGACCTACTTGAGGTGCCAACAATGACATATAAAAAATATGGTGAAGCAGCTTTCTGCTTCTATGGACCGACAGCTTGGAATAAACTACCACTACACCTAAGACAGGCAGCCTCGGTGGATAGCTTTAAAGCACAGCTCAAGACCTATTTCTTTACTCTTGCTTTTAGCTAAATTTTTTAATCCCTGTGCTGCTATTGACGTCCGCACGGCTCTGAAATTGTTCTTCAATGTTCTATGCCTTTATTTTTTCTTGCTTTATTGTAATCATTTTACTTATCTCTTTTTTATGTATTTTTTATTTCTAATTTACTTTTTCTCTGTTAAGCACGTGTGCTTCATTTTATGCTCTGTAAAGCACTTTGAGCTGCATTTCATGTCATGAAAGGTGCTATACAAATAAAGTTTTATTATTATTATTATTACTGGAGATATGCTGTGAGACCCCAAACATGCTTACTCAGTTATTCGTTATATGATAATCCTACGACGTCTATCACATCTGACATCATACTGTACATACAATCCCTTTTATGCCCATACATGGAGATCCCTGTCTGAACCAGCCACACAGATATGGTCTTCCTCCATATATGGGCATTCCCATATGAAGTCCTGTTAGATATGAGCTTAATATTGATGACATCAGGGATCTCCATATACGGGCATAAAAGTGATTCTGTTAAAGTGGTTCCCATGTCATCACAACATACAATCCCATTTTTGCCCATACAAGGAGATCCATGTCTGAACCAACCACACCACTGTGATGTCACCTGTTTATGCCCATATGGAGATCCCCACTCTGAGTATCTGACATCACTGTGATGTCACCTGTGATGTCACAGTGATGTGTCAGGGGAACCACAGTGTCAGACATAAGACATTACCCGTCCGTACGGACGGATGGACATATACGGACAACTGTGACGGTTCAGTAAATAATAATTAATAATAATAAGTAATAATAACCAGACATGCGTCCGTTCATGTCAGTATCTGTCTCTCAGTCCTTGTCCCCTTTTATGGGCATATTGATTGGATCGGCGGTTCTACTGAAAAATGTTGTTTTGTACAAATGTACATCAGGGATCTCCATGTACAGTATGGACATAGGGACAACGACAGAATGTGATGTCACAATGTGATGTCAGGGTTTGATCTTTGATGTGATGTCACAAGGATGTCACAATGTCAACAATGTGACAATAGCTATAGACTATATAGACATTGAGCCGTTAAGGCTCTACGGACAAGATGTGTCGGTTTTCATAGTTAACTGCGACCTACAGTTGCAATAATAATAGTGAAATTATTCTCCTTTGGGACAAGACAATGTCTATTAAAGGAGTAGTTCACCCCCAAAATGACTTTTTTTCTATTGATTACGCGCCATGGAGACTTGAGTTCAATAGGCCCAATATATATATTTATTTTGTCGCATTCCTAAAACAATAATTTGATTACAATAAATGTACCCCCATTGATTCCGGATGAGGAACCAAATGCATTTGGGTCCCCATCCGGAATCAATGGGGGTAAATGTAATAAAATCAAGTGTTTTAGGAATGCGACAAATACAAAAAAATATATACATTATTGAACTTGAGGCTCCATGGCTGAGTAATCAATAAAAAAAAAAATAATAAAGAAAAAACATTTTGGGGGTGAAGGTGAACTACTCCTTTAAGATAAAAACCTATTTTTTGCATACAATATGCTACCATAATCTATCGGTTTAACAGTTTAGCCAGCTTTTAGCACATCTTTGTGATTAAAGTTGAAATCCCTGAGTTTAATGGTCTAGAATTCAAACTTCAAACTTAAAAAAACTAAAAAGGGGGCAGATATTATGGTTATGACTGAGCTTCATCGCTCTCTCTCTCTCTCTCTCTCTCTCTCTCTCTCTCTCTCTCTCTCTCTCTCTCTCTCACACACACACACACACACACACACACACACACACACACACACACACACACACACACACACACACACACACACACACACACACACACACACACACACACACACACACACACACACACACACACACACACACACACACACACACACACAAACTGCAGACTGTCAGAAATCTCAAAGTGACAATAATGATCTCTGGCTGCAGCTTTGCTGCCACCTGCAGGATCACAGATGTCAGAGACTCAATCCGGTTGAACACACATGCAAGCACCCACGCACACACTAAACGTATAACCCTGGTCCCTGCTCCTTTAAATGCTATACTGCCAAATAAACAACCAAACAGCACCATTACATAAGGGAAATATTTGTAATGAAATAAAAAATAGAGACAAAATGTGTCTACAGTGCATGGACTAAACTGACACAATTGTGACCTGCTGTCTTTGTTTGCCATGTGATGCATGTGTCCTTGAATCAAGATAACAAATAAAAAGGTAAACTGGGTGTAAGGTGAATCTAAGGAGGGGCTGCTGAATAAATCTCCATCATCATGAATCTCATAAATCACCTTTCCATGACAGGTGACACCATGCCCATCCCACGTGACACATCGCTGATACAGTATGTGATAATAATGTGACTCTTCAGCTTCCTATTTCACCACCAGTCCAGAGCAGACTGTTTGTCTGCCCTTGCATCACTCAGTCAGAACAAACCTCAAAGCACCTCATATAGCCAGGCCAGCCATTATAACTTTTAGGCCAGTGGTTCTCAAAGTGGGGTCCGGGAGTCGGGGACCCCCAGGGGTCTTTGAGGGAGTTCCAGAGCTAGGGTCCCCATCAAGTGGACTCTTACAAGTCTGTAACTCAGAGAGTGTACAAATGAAACCCCGGTTCCAGAGTTAAACATAGAGGTCCCAGAGATAGAAAGGCCATTAAATGCGTAGCCTAAAAAAAGAAGAAAAAAAATAAAAATCGAACCTCTGTTCGAAGTGGAGCTGTGTGTGTGTGTGTGTGTGTGTGTGTGTGTGTGTGTGTGTGTGTGTGTGTGTGTGTGTGTGTGTGTGTGTGTGTGTGTGTGTGTAGCACCTCTCTGGTCACCCAGGATCATGTGTACCGATTTTTGTGACATTTGAAGAAAATATGTAGGAAAAGGTGCAAAAAGTGTGTTTTGGAGAAAATTCAAGATGGCGGAAAATCTATCCTGGCGCAAATGGGCGTGGCCTATATGGGGAGATGCGTCTTGACCCAAGGAATCCAGGGAAAAAAGAATTTTAATTTTCCGATCTACGGTTCAAGAGTTACGGGGCAAAACGCGAAGTGGGACGTTATAGCGCCACCATGAGGCCGAGTGATGTAATTATTTTTGGATTCATTCTTAAAATCATTATGAATCTCCTCTCCGAGGTTTGAAACTGTAGCTCCTATGGTTTACGAGAGAAAAATACTTGAATGTGAGTTTTTGCAATTCCCATTATAAGTCAATGGGGAAAATTAATTAACTAATAAATTAATATCAATTAAACTATAGAACCTTTCTCTTAGCAAGTTACTAGCACACGATTCCCGAGTAAGCCGGTCGATTTGACATATGGCGCGAGTGTGTGGTGCAAAAACTGTGGGAGGAGTAGCGTGCCAAACTTTGAGGCTACATACAGACAGACAGACAGACACGGACGGCCACACACACGGCCACGTATAGGGAGCTTGTGTTCCACACAGCTCCAAAAAGGGGGGAAAAAGTTGAAAATCACTGCTAGATCCGTATGTCCGTACATCTGTTTGCCTGTGTCCATTTATGCCCTGATGCCCATATATGGAGATATCTGTATCTGTCAGTCTGCATCCATTTTAGTGTATCAGGTCGAGTCGAGGCTGGGTACTGCACTCCCCGCTAAGGCGGGGAACGCGCGTGCCAAAGTCTGTGTTGACTCATGTGGCGTACATGATATCAGAGCCTTTTGTGCACATATATGGAGATATCTGTCTATCTGCGTCCATGTTATGCCCATATATGGAGATCTCTAGAGTCAGCAGAAGTGATGTCAATGAGTCACTGAATTATGCCCAAATATGGCCGTTTGTGACGTCACAGCACTGAGTGTTTATAGCCAAATATGGTCATGCCTGATCGCAACGCATTGTATATAAATGAAACTTTCTCATCAAGGAGTTCATTTAATGGTGGTCAGTAGCCCGCATTCGCCTTCCTGCACTGACCGTCGGCCCTGGTCATCTTGCTTGTTCCGTCCTACATGGACCTCTACATATGAAGATCTCGACACACTGAGCCCTGGATGCCCATATATGGGAATGCCCAATCTCGACGCTGACCTCATTCTGCTGCCCTTGACGACGCTCACCGTCATTGAAAGGGTTAATACCATGGCGCCGTTGACGGCGAGGACTGTCAATCTTACTGTATATACAGTAAAGGTATTATTACTTACTGTACGTCGCTCCGGTCCCGCCCGCATCGGTAATGTCCGCGATTTGTTTACAACGCACATCGGGCGTGCACGCGAAGTGAACGCCCTCCATAGTAAATCCATTGAGAGGCCCATAAAGAGACTTCATTTACTCAAAAGTGACATTATTATACAAAGGATGGTCTCCACTCTCCATACTGTACACAAAAGCTGGGCGCAGCCATGTTTCTCTTCTGGGCTCACACTGTCATGTGACTAGATGACGTAATCGTTGCCGTCAAGTGATAATCCAAAAAAAACAAAAACAACCCCCTTCCGGCCCTTCAAAATAATAGCGGCAGCCTATGGAGGAAACGGCGTGGCACCGAGGCACCAAGCAAACCTTCAGATTAAGAGGCAGTAGTTGTGTTAAGCCTTGGATGCCCATATATGGAGATGCCTATATATGGAGATGCCCAGATGCACATATAATATATGGGCATCTCCATATCTCCATATATATCAGTTATATACAATCTGGAATCTGCATATTATGCAGATTCCAGATTGTATATAACTGACTTGTCATCATGACATCACCAAGAATGACTTAAACACCCTGACTCGTCATCATGACATCACCAAGAATGACTCAATCACTGCGGGTATAAAAGCAGTCCGGATTCCCATGGCAGAACCAGAATCAACATGGCAGAACCAGAATAAACCATCGCACCCAAGAATCTCCAACTCTACCAGCAAGACTTCAAGACTATCCACAGATCTTATAGGACACTCCAACCTCAACCAAATCATATTCAGTTTCCAAGATATTTGGCCTTACAACCCAGATATCTTTGTACTGCACAAACCTTTGACTACCTTGACCATATCGTTAGATGTCCCGGTTTAAGTCCAACCTTTGAATAACAGTCCTTTCTTAGTAGATAAAGATCCTCAATCCGTTTTCTTTCAAGATGGCGGGCAACAAGTCTGGAACAACACTTGGGCAGCCTCATCTGTCCAGACAAGATATAAATGCCCTGGATGTTTCAAAACTGACCCCTCTCTCTCCTGAGATCATCAGCAGACAGCCCACTATCAATATTGGAACCATTGGCCATGTGGCCCATGGGAAGTCCACAGTGGTAAAGGCTGTCTCTGGTGTGCACACTGTCAGGTTCAAGAATGAGCTGGAAAGGAACATTACCATCAAGCTTGGATATGCCAACTCAAAGGTGTACAAGCTGGACGACTGTCCAAGGCCAGAATGCTACAGGTCTTGTGGAAGCAGCACTCCGGACGAGTTCCCCACAGACATTCCTGGTACGAAGGGCAACTTCAAACTGGTCAGACACGTCTCATTCGTGGACTGTCCAGGTCACGATTCTTTTATGGCCACAATGTTGAACGGAGCTGCCTGCATGGACGCAGCCCTCCTGCTCATTGCGGGCAACGAGTCATGTCCACAGCCTCAGACACAAGAGCATCTTAAAGCCATAGAGATCATGAAGCTCAAACACATTCTGATCCTGCAAAACAAGATCGACCTGGTGGAAGAGAGCAAGGCCAAAGAGCGCTATGCCCAGATCCTCAACTTCATAAAGGGCACGGTGGCAGAAGGCTCCCCGATCATTCCCATCTCAGCCCAGCTTAAGTACAACATAGACGTGGTGTGTGAGTACATCGTCAAAAAGATCCCAGTACCAGTCAGAGACTTCATCTCAGAACCCAGACTCATCATTATCAGATCATTTGACGTGAACAAGCCTGGTTGTGAGGTAGATGACCTGAAAGGCGGTGTGGCTGGAGGCAGCATAATAAAGGGTGTGCTCAAACTGGGTCAGGAGGTGGAGGTGCGTCCAGGCATCGTGACCAAAGACGAGAAAGGACGGCTGATGTGCAAGCCAATCTTCTCCAAGATCGTCTCCCTGTTCGCTGAACACAATGACCTGCAGTATGCTGTGCCCGGGGGCCTTATCGGTGTAGGCACTCAAATCGACCCAACGCTGTGCAAAGCAGATCGTATGGTGGGTCAGGTGCTGGGTGCTGTCGGAACACTGCCGGAGATCTTCTCTGAGCTGGAAATCTCTTACAGCCTCCTCACGAGGCTCCTGGGAGTCCGCCTGGAGAGAGACGAGGCTGCCGAGGTCCAGAAGCTAAAAAAAGGCGAGACGCTGATGGTGAACATCGGTTCGTTGTCCACAGGAGGCAGTGTGAAAGCCACGGGTGTCAAGGGTGGCCTGACCAACTTGGCCAAGATTGTCCTGACCAGGCCTGTCTGCACAGAGATTGGAGAGAAGATCGCCCTGAGTCGTCGAGTAGAGAACCAGTGGCGTCTGATTGGCTGGGGTCAGATCAGGAGTGGCGTGACCATTACACCAACAGTGGACAACAACTGAGGAGACAATCGACAAGACGCCACTCCCATCACATTCCTCAATAATCCTCACGCCTTGTTTTTCTCCCTGGCGCTAATATTTGCCCTGTTTGCCTTTTCGTTTAGGCTATTCGTTCTTCTGGGAAGCCATTTGCACACTTGTAATTCATGGGTTTCTACTAGAAAGTTCTGCTCTTAATTCTGTCTAGCTGTTTATTACATACTAGAAGTTTGCGGCCCTTTGGGCCGCAAAAGTCTAGAGTTCAGGCCGCTGCGTGGCCTTCACCGCCATCTTGCGGCAGTGTGGTGTGTGTAATGGCCAAATATGGGTAATTCTTTTTTTGAAAAAAAAAGTTTTTTTGAAAAAAAAAGTTTTTTGAGAAAAAAAAGTTTTTTGAGAAAAAAAATGTTTTTTGAGAAAAAAAAAGTTTTTTGAATAAAAAGTTTTTTGAAAAAAAAAAGTTTTTTGAGAAAAAAAATTTTTGGAAAAAAAAAAACGCATACACACACACACACACACACACGCACACGCACACGCACACGCACACACACACACACCCCTCTGTTGTAATTCGATACTCTACTCTGCTCAGCTCCTCTTCCCCCTCCCTCCCCCCCCCCCCCCCCCCTCTGTAACTTGATACTCTGATGATCATTTTGACGTTTCAGCACTGGATACTCTGTCAGGACTGGCTGCTCTGCGTGAGGCGAGATTTTGTTAAATAAAAAAATAAAATAAATGCGGTTCAAAGAGTGGCATGTTTAAAATGTGGACAGTGGGAAATTTTCACGATTGTTCGACGTGGTGGCTATGTTTGTGAGAGGTGTTTGTGAGAATATGTAGCTAAACATTCTGGTTTAGGTTTGCCTCCAATTGATCCAATATAGATGCTTGATTGCGATGTCACTCCTGTCTAAATAGATAGATAGATAGATAGATAGATAGATAGATAGATAGATAGATAGATAGATAGATAGACCTACCTTTATTATCCCACGGGGGAAATTCAGTCGCCCAGAGGCAGCACAGCAGTTAAGGTTACAAGTTACAGAGAAGTAAGAAAAAGAAAAAGAGTACTGTAGTATACAGTCCAAAGAGCAAGCACAAAAAAAGATAAATAAAACATAAAGTGTCGAAAGCTATTGCAAAAAAAAAGAAGAATATACAGTGACCACGAAACATTCAACGCTCATAAGTCATAATAGGACAATAATAGACATTATTGTCCAATCAGAAAATAAAAATAAAAGAGGTTAACAAAAACAACATAGTGTGTTGCCTATTAGCAACCACACTATTTGAGGCCGTTGGGACGAACGGTCCCAATAGGCTACCTGTTGTGAATACTGTGAATAATGTCATAGGGCCCGTTTTGGCTGGCAGGCCTATATCTTTCAAATGGGGGTCCACAGGCTAATAATAAGTGTCAATTTGGGGGTCCTTGGCATGAAAAAGTTTGAGAACCACTTTGGCTGCTTTACTTGCCTTTTTCAGAGAAGGCAGAGAGAGAGAGAGAGAGAGAGAGAGAGAGAGAGAGAGAGACGCACGTCGCACGCACATGTGCAAATCACTCTTTCAGAAAGAGCGCACGTTGCGAAGAGAAAGGACTCAAGCCGCGGGAGAGGCTCTGATTTATCCAGGAAGGTCCGTTTCGCAACTGCAGCCTCCGGTCTGCTCTGAGTCTGAGCTGTGTTGTGTCTGTGGGTGACGGATGATGCGCATATCTTGGCGGTGACACCGTGACAGACTATGCGTGGAGCAAGTCAGGGCGAGTTTTATGGATTGCGCGATGAAATAAAAAGAGCAGAGAGTCTTTAGGAACTTTCATAAGCATCATTCGCATCAAGTCGTCAAGTCTTCGGGACAGTCCCACAAATGAATTTACGAGCGCTCCAACTTTTTTGATACACGAAAAGTTGGCCTAACTACCATGTTGGATAAGTTTGTTCATCAGAGTGTCAGTGTGTCTGTCACCAACCCGGACTTACAGCTCAAACTAACGGATAAGCGGGGCATCATGGCAGTGGGGAAGGACAACTGCACAGGGAAGAAACTCAATGAAGTTACTGATGGACCCGTCCTGTCTAAACGGAGGCTTCTGGTGGCGTTAGACCTCCTCTGCCTGTTCCTTGGTAAGCAAATAGGCATACTGCCAAAATATATTCGGTCAGGTAGGCCTAGGCTATATTATTTTATTTATAGGGGAGACCAGATCAGAAGTGGTTCTCAAACTTTGAAATTTGAAGTAACTTTGACAGTGTACAAATGGAACCAAATGGACCCATTATGGTCCATTTGGTTCCATTTGTAGGCTACACTGTCAAAGTTACAGACTTGTAAGGGTCAATTAGACTCCCATAAAGGAACGAGAGTCCCTGAAATCCACTTTGAGAAACCACTGAGTTAATCCTTATTGCTGTTTTGAGTCCATAATTTGTCAAGCTCCACAGCCAGGACTGAATCTAGTCAGACTTTAATATTTTCATGTCAATGCTTAATTCAGCTACAGTTCAGTCCCATATTTAGTTTTGGATCATTAGTAACTTATTATCATTGGCTGTCAAATGTTTCATGTTTAGTAGCAGTAGCCTCTGGATGAAGACCAAAGCATTTGACCCACCTCTCTTCTCATCAATGAGAGCGTGGGAATGTTACTCTTTTTGTGTCGCTTTATGTAGGCTATTATGCCAGAAAAACTCCAGTCCCACATATACACATACATCGTATCTAAGTGATGAATTATATAGATAGATAGATACCTTTATTATCCCAAGGGGGGAATTCAGTTGTCCAGTTGTAGCACAGCAGTATACAGTTATTTACAAAGTTACAGAGAAGTAGGAAAAGATAGAGAAGAGTTAAAAACAAGAGCAGTACAGTACCAAAAAAGAGAAGGTGCATCAATAGAGGGTGCGAAATAAGTATAATATATGTACATAAAGTGTCTTACAAAAAAGAGACCAAAGCAGTCAATGCTAGTTAGTGCAACAAGTATCTCACTGTCATTGTTAACAAGACAAATACTCAGAAACTACCAACACAACCTAATAGTGCAATGTCAAAATTGTAATTGAATGCAATCACAAAGAGATTGTGATTGCTCTTTAATTTCTTCAGCCATCAAATTAATTTCTGTGGGTCTACTTTTAGCTTTGTAATAGATCCTATATGTTAGTAAAGCCTGATATCAAACTGCTAAAATGCCAGAAGACCTCCAGACCCCCCAGAAGAAATCTCCTTGAATCTTACAATGACCAAAGGCCTAATATCTTCTTTGGGGGGGTGTGGCTTTAGTGTCCCTTTACATGGGAGACCCTGGTTTCAGGTATTATATGACAGTAGGATAGTTGTTAAGACCGTTGGCTTTAGTGTCGCAGGAGACATGCCGGAGACTGGGGTTCGAATCGCGGGTGTTACATTGGTGCCGTGCCCCAGATCGTGTCCCCCATTGGGGGGACATCACACACACACACACACACACACACACACACACACACACACACACACACACACACGCTAGGCTTAGGTAGACCTATATGTCCACTAAAATGTATCTACACCAAATCTCTTTGTTGAAAATAGCTGATCTATGCTAACGGGCATGCCAGTCTGGCATTGCCAGACTGTTCACTTGGGCCTTCCCTATGATAATGTGGGGAACGTGTGAGTGATCCCACGTGATCACTCAGTCTGGCAATGCCAGGCTAGTAATGCTAGGGTTCAGGTAGGCCTTTACTCTGGAATTTATGGTTAAATGATGAGAGACCAGGGGATAATCGTATCGTGGAGATTTAATTTATCGTGATATCGTCCTCCATCATGCACTGGGATCAATTCACCCTTTATTTGTCGAGCTGCATATCCGGTACCACTTAAACCCTCTATAAAAGGTACTTAATATAATATACGTAGTTGATACAGTCTTTTCTTCACTCTCTATCAGATGTCTTTGCCAAAAAAATGCCGATCTTGGCATTTTTTTGGCAAATGTTCCGCCCCAGGATAATGGATTTTGATTATCGTGATAATATCGTAAATCGTGATTTCTTTTGTCACAATAATCGGGATATGACATTTTCATATCGTCCCATCCCTAATCAGGAGGGGTGCTGATTTCCTAGTCAGTGGTGCAGTAAAGACTCATGCCACATAGCCTACACAAGAATGGTGACCTTTGCTGCGAGTCACTCCCCATTTCTCTCTCCCCGTTTCCTGTCAAACTCAACTGTACAATCCAATGAAGGCAGAAAGCCCCCAAACAGTTGAGTTTACTACTCCAGATTCAGCTGACAGAGTGCGTGTGCGTGTGCATGTGAGTGTTAAATGTAAAATGGTAATAAATCATCCATCATGACATTTTGTTTATTTTAAAATGAAGAGGAAAAACTGACCCATGCACTGGAACCATCAACCATGGTGACAGGGTCAAAATGTTACTTGGCGCTCATCCTGTTGAGTTGTGGCTTTCCCCTTTGAGAATGAATCAATTAAACACCACCAACAGTTCACACACAGGTACAAGTTATTAAGTACATTTCGTTGTGAGTCATAACTCATAACTGAGAAAGTGTTGTATTACTAAGGGGGTAAACCGTAAGACAAATTGAGGATGTTTGTTTATCTTAACCCATTTAGACCTAAGTCAGGCCGATTCTAAAAACGTCTCCTAAAACCTAACCTAAGGTTTCTGAAAACCTTCAATTTCTATTCAAAAAATGTAAAATAAATTAGGTTGCTATATGTATAGCAGCAAATACTAATGTGACGCGTAGAGCGTCCCGGCCTTAAAGGTAAAAGAATGTCTAGGTAGCAGCTGTTTTGCCTTTTGTTGTCCTAAATAGTATTCTGCTGAGAATACACTGATAGTAAGCTATTGTTTGTCCGCTGCTAAATTGAGGACGTTTAGCACGGCCGTGGGTCAAAAAAGAGCTTTGAGAATGTGCACAGAAAGAAAAAAGTTGCACTTTCTTCATGCTCGCTCGCTTTCTCTCTCACACACACTGTTCCTCTGTCTCTCTCCCTCCCTCGTGTTCCCTCATTCACGCTGCTCACGCGCGCTCTCGAGCGCTCCGTGCCAGCCGCTTCGTGCATTGCTCAGGGAATTCTACAGTTTCCATGACAACCTCAAGTTCTCAGGGTAGAGCGAGGCCGAGGGGAATTGTATTCAGTATAAATAAATAAATACACAATCCCTGTGTGCAACGAGTCTATGAGAGAGGGTCTCTAATTGACCCTCTCCTCCTCCCCTGGTTTCTTTACTGTATGTAATAGGACTCCAGTTATGTAAGACGTAAGAGCAGCTAATTGAAGGAGGCTGGACGGAGAGTCTGCACAAACAACAGGTTGGATGAAGAGACTCCTCGTTTTTCTTCCCTTTCACACCTTTTTAGTCTTCTCTCCATCCCACTTGCATTCATGTATCTGCAAGGAAAGAGAAAGAGAGAGAGAGAGAGAGAGAGAGAGAGAGAGAGAGAGAGCAAAAGAAAGGAGGAGAGAGAGAAAAAGAAAGGGGGAGTGATGGAGAGATGGAATGAAAACGAGGAGGGAGGGAGGCAGGGAATCAGTGAGAGTGAGCATAAACACAGCAAAATTGACCCTAAAGCACATGCAGGCAGACAGTAACAGATTTTCGGCAAGTGACACAGTGGTGAAAGTAAATGAACACTGAGGAGTACTATACTGCATGTAGGCTGGCACCAAACAGAGACTGGGCAGGGCTATAGCTCCAGCCCTGGTCAGCTGCCACAGTCGCTATCATTGTCTTTCCAATGGACAAGTTGAACTGAAGTCACAAACAGCCCCTCTCGCTCTCCCTCCCCATCAACAGAAACACCCAATACTCATGCGCAGCGCAAACCAGGTTCCCGCTCCGCCCCGCCTGCTTTTACAATACCATTCTATTTTCAGTCCCAGTGGAGTGCGCCGATGCAGCCTTTGTTCAGCCAGGAAACTGAAACCCCTCTCTGCTGATGTTTCTATTGGTTTCTCTGGTCCCAAAGGAGCTCTGCCGTGACCCCATAACATTCCTTATGGTTGTCTAACTTCTCCAGAGAAAACTGGAGGGTTCCCACTATCATGTTTTGCAGTCTATTTTCCTCCCCCCATGCACCCGGAACAGGGATATTTGTGTCTCACGCTGTCTTTCTGTTTGTTTGCTCTTTTGTTTTGTTTTGAGTTTTTTTTCTCCTCCTCTCCTCCCAAAGCTTCATTATCTGCAGACTGAGGCATCTAATACTCCCACTGGGAGCGCACTGATTTGTTATGAGGTTGAATTCTTTCTCTTATTGTACTGTAACTCACCCCTACACCGCCCTTTCCTCACGTACCTCCACCTTCCTCCCTTGGCGCAGCCTCCATTCCATTCTTTGCCTGTGAGCTGAAGGCGGTGAGTCCATACAGAAGGGGCTTCATGTGCGGCGACCCCAGCATCACCTACCCATACCTGCACAGAGAGGTCATACCAGATGAACTGCTCATCACTGGAGGCATTGTCATCACTGGCCTCACCGTGAGTATAGAGCTCATTCCTTTCCTCATCCTCATCATCATAAACCAGGGGTCTTCAACGTTTTCAGGCCGAGGACCCCTTAGTTGAGAGAGAGATGAAGCAGGGACCCCTACAAACTGTTCATAGATTCCATATGGTTTTATGGTTTACAGCACAATCATCAGTGTATTTTTGATTCATGTCAATTTGTGTTTTCAGATATTTAACCACTTGAGGCTCATAACCTAATAAACTTGACCTTTTACTCTTGACATTTAGTCTGCTCTTTTTCCCCTCTACACCAAACCTCTTTGCTGAAAATAGCCGATCTACAAGCTCACAATGCCTCGCGCTGCGAGGTGTTGTGAGCTTGTAGATCTGCTATTTTTGGCAACAGTTCTCAGAATATGGACACTAGGGTTCAAGTTGTTAATATAAAAAGGATTGGAAGATTTGGAGGACCCCCTGTAGTAACTCTGAGGACCCCTAGGTGTCCCGGACCCCCTGTTAAAGACCCCAGTCATAAACCAAAAAATCGTTTGTTCATGTGTATGTATGTCCCCAAATTATTTGTGTCCTTGAGTCTGTCTACCTGTGTCTGTAAACGACGTATAATTTTTCAAATGACTACACCGCTCAGCACTATGTGCACAATGTCTGCCAGTATACAGTAGGTCAGATCTTCTGGGATCATTAGTGACTTATTATCATTGGCTGTCAAACGTGTCATGTTTCAATGTTTCAAATGTTTTCACCAGTAGGTCAGATCGTTAAGGACTTCATTTTATTATAAAAAGAAAATCTATAAACATTTTCAAAGGAAAACAATCAGGGTAGGAATTTCATGGAGGCCATGAAGGCCATGGCCGCCATTGCCCCTCAGTTTGGCCTTGTGCCCCTCAAACCAATGGCATGACCTGAGGCCAGAGTGGCCTTAATGCCCCAGCTGACTGTACCACTTTCTCCTGTCTCTTTCTTGTCAATATGTAGACAGTAGACACCAGTGTCTCTTTCTAGTCATGTAGACAGTGACACCAGTGTCCTTTGTTGAGATTCTGAAATCTTAACTCCCCCGAGTCCCCATCTTTAAACCAATCCAGTGACTTTGATTGGTGCAGGGCTGAGCATGGATCCGATTGTAAATAGGAAGGTTGCCGTATAACTAACGTCATTGCCACTGTGCACCCGTGTCCACCTTTCAGATCGCTCTCGGGGAGTGTTACAGGGTGCGCTTCCGCGGCGTCAGCTCCAAGGCCTTTGTGAGGAACCTGTACGTGTCGTGTCTGTACAAGGAGCTGGGCTGCTTCGTGTTTGGCTGCTGCGTGGGCCAATCACTGACCAACATGGCCAAGCTGAGCGTGGGCCGGCTGAGGCCCCACTTCCTGTCTGTGTGTGGAGTCTCCTACGCTTCCCTCAACTGCACACCTGGGACCTACGTGGCGTCAGTGACGTGCAACCAGCCCGACCACCGCCTGGAGGAGGAGGCCAGGTGTGTGTCTTTGTGTATGCGTGCACGTGTGTGTACTAGGACAGTGGTTCTCAACCTGTGTGTCGGGGCCCCCAGGGGGGGTCCCCAAATGATTATAATGTGTAAACAAACCAACATAAGGTTTAAGCATATCGAGGGTGTCTGCACATTTCTAAAGTGACAATTTAAGGGCGGGTCCAAAGTTAAAATCTTATTATTTTTGGGGGTGGCGGGCTGAAAAGGTGGAGAACCACTGGTGTACAGCACTGTTTCCCAAACAGTGGGTCGGGACCCATTTATGGGTCGAGTAAAAATCGGTTTCTTTTTTTCTTTTCCTACATTTAATGGTTGCCACCATGTTCTAAAAACGATGTATTCTTTTCAGGAAATCCTTCTTCTCTGGCCACGCCTCTTTTGCGATGTATACCATGCTCTATCTCGCAGTAAGTATAGTCTATCAATCTATACATGAAGTATATGTACAGTATCTATCAATCAATGAATCCATACTTCCATCCATCCATCCATCAATCCACCCGTCCGTCCGTCCGTCCGTCCATCCATCCATCCACCCGTCTGTCTCTCTGTCTGTGTGTCTGACTGCCACTTTCCCCCCACTCTCACTCTCACACACATACTGTACACTCTGGTCCAACACAAAGCCTTCTCTCCCAAGTCCAATTACAGCGAAAAATGCAGCAGGAGAGAACAGCAACAGGGAGCCATCATCAGTCTAGTGTGAAGCAGAGAGCGAGAGAATGAAAGAAGAAAAGGGCCAGAAAGAGAGAGGGTCTGAAAGGAGAACTGGGACAGACAGAGACAGCTTTGTTCTGCTAGGGGAGGAGTCTGACCTCCTTGTCACTGCCTCTCTGCTTTGCTCTGTGTGTGTGTGTGTGTGTGTGTGTGTGTGTGTGTGTGTGTGTGTGTGTGTGTGTGTGTGTGTGTGTGTGTGTGTGTGTGTGTGTGCACGTGTGAATGTGTTCATATGTGCATTGTATTGTACCGTGTATTATGTGCATGTGCATATACACACAGTAAAATCGGGAGTGCATGCATGCTTGATTGCCTGTGCATGCGCATATATAGCAGAGTTCTTGGCTCTGTGCGGATGTATTTTTCCATGAGTGCTGCTGTCTCTCTCTTATCCTCTTGTCTGTTATTGTAAGTGACAGTTTGAGTAAGGAGAGAGGTTGGAAACAGAAACCTAATCGCACAACGTAGGCAGCTTGGTTGTAAAACTCAACCTCTCAAAGATGAAAACCTAAGTTACAGTATGCTTCGACACAGCAGTGTCACTCGCTGAAAATAACACAGCAATTCTGGAAATCAGTTCTTCACAACAAACGACACTGTCAGGCAACAACGGCATTTTGTTGTTTGCATGTTCTCCCCGTGTCTCCTCCTAGGGTAGATACCCTCACAAAAACATGCAGTAATCCTGGTCTCTAATGCCTCCCCTTGGCCAGCCGGGGCACCTGATGGGGGGGAAAGGAACTGGTTGGAATAACGTGTTCCTTCCACGCACTACGTCCAAACCGGGGAAATCCCCCCTGTCAGGTGAAAAGAAGCAACTTGGACTGCTCATGCATAGAAGGAAGCATGAGGTCAGTCCGTTGTCTCCCCAGGCACGGCAGAGGGAGAGCAGAGCCCAGAATTACATAGGCAAATGGCACTGGGTGAAAAAATGGGTTACAAAAATCGTGGGATAAAACATAGGGGAAAAAAAGGCAACAAAGGCATGATTTAGGCTTCATTTAAAGACCTGTGTAAGGATTTTTCACCATTTAACCCCGACTTGGAGCTACAGTGGAGATTGGTCAGGGGCTCTGAGTACATAGCTAAAAGCTACACCTTTGTCACTGCAGTGTTAATTATTACTTAACTGGTGAGTTCTTTCATTCAAGCGTCCAAAGTAAACCTGGTGTTGTGTGTTTGTATAGTTTTACCTGCAGGCACGGTTGACGTGGCGTGGTGCTCGGTTGCTGCGGCCTGTGCTGCAGTCCCTCCTGGTCCTGCTGGCGGTGTACACAGGCCTCACCCGCATCTCAGACTTCAGACACCACCCCTCCGACGTCCTGACTGGCTACTTACAGGGAGCCCTCACCGCTTACTGGGTGGTCAGTACAGCACCTATTGTCGTGTGTGTGTGTGTGTGTGTGTGCATCAGATTTTCTGTTAACCAATTTCACCCCGGCCACTCTATTTTGAGCATGTCATTAATAGCGTAACGTTGTTGTCGGGAGGAAACCTTGTATGTCCAAAACCATTCGTTTTTATAATTAAAAAAAATGAACTAAACTAGTGAAAACATCCAATCTACAAGCTCACAACGCCTTGCGGTGCAAGGCGTTGTGAGCTTGTAGATCTGCTGTTTTCACTACATTTGTGCGATAGCCTTGTCTGGAGAAGCAGGGCTTTACTTCCCGAAAAAATAGAAGGTTTCTGCCCGACAGTGACGATAAATAAAATATAAAAACCCCAAATGTTCAAAAAGAGCAAATATTGCAGCTCTACAAGCTCATGTCGCATCGCATCATGATGTATTGTGAGCTTGCAGATGAGCTATTTTAGCTATTCTTGTGTTGTGTCAAAGAGTTGTGTAGCTCACCGGTGTGTGTTGTGTCTGTGTGTTTCCCAGGCTTGCCACATCTCCTCCATGTTTAAAAGCTCCAGTCCTGCCGTCAGTCCAAACCAAGCCCTGGACAGCACCCTGTCACCCCACCATACCATCTGCTAGGTCACCCAACCAGTGGGATGGGACCCATAAAATAACTTCTGTCAGGGTCACGGGCAGACCTCAACATCAACAGGGAAATATTGTATTATTTAATATACAATTCCAGGCCCTGATGTCTCACCATCAACGCAAACTTCAGAGACTATTGCAGAACCCGGTTAAGAACCACTGTTAGTGCACTACACCACATGTTCACCAACTCATGCCATACACGCTATGCTCAAAGTACCTGCATGTCTGTGTGTGAGCCTGTAGTCTGGCTTGGTCAGACAGAGATTTGAAGAATGTCGGACCATTTCCTGTGAAGTCAAATCACATACCTCAGTTTTCAGACAAGAGGGAGAGAAAGAGAGAACATTTCCAACCTCCTCTATCAATGTCTTCAGTGAAAATGGAGTCCTTGGACTCTTCAGGATATGTATGAGACGGGTTGCTGAAGGCTGTTGCCTATGAAGTGGCCTTCGTCCATACATGGGAAAATGCTTTTCACCTCTTTCAAAATATACACAAATGGACACTCCTATGTGGGAGAAAAATAATGATTATGCATGCAATGTTTGGATAACATGCTAAATGTATCTTCAGGTTTCAAATATATATTTTCAAATGCATTTTGGCCATATATTACATATTTGTGATATATGTGAAATGTACTGTGTATATACAGTATACATATACTTTCATAGTGTTGACACTAGCTCCACGTGTATTTGTCAGATGAACATGTAGATTGTACCTAAACACAGACTGACCACTAGCACACTAGCACTCTTAACCTCATCTGTAACCTGTATCACACAGAAATAGCACTTTAAAAATACATTTAATACCACTAGTATTGTAAATTAATTACTTGTAATGATGACTAAGCAGTTAGAATGTAATTTACAATTTTATACTTAAAAGTGAAATCTTGTAGCCAGTTCTACATTACTGTAAACTGTACATGAACTCAGTGAATGTAATGGTACAGAAGGAAATGTACCAATAGCGTTAAAACAACTCATTCTGTCAGCGTGTTTGTAGACATGTTTTGAATGTTTTCGTGTTCTCCTTCATTTGTGTATATGAAGCCTGGCTCCAGTACCTCGTGTACTTGACTGATGTTACGCCACGAGTGAGCTTAATTTACACTCCGTCGCACAACAGTGTCGTGTGCCAAAAAGTATCTACACTAGAACCTTTTTTGGACAGAAACACTGTCGTACTACAGAGTATAAATCACGCTTTGGACCATGTAAATAATCCACGTGAGTTTTGTACAATGCTACTAGCGTAAAGTTCTGTCCAGGAGTGTACAGACCATTAAAGGCAATGGTGATTTATTTTTAAACTGTTGAAGTTATTTAAAAATACCCATTTTTACAGTATCTGTATCTGTGTCTTTCTCTGGCTTTATATTTCTCCAGATTTGAGCCTGTGTATTTCCTGCAGTGTGTTCCTGTATTTATATACAGTCAGTGGTTCAGCTGCGTTTACAAATTATTATTATTATGGATGCCTCTTTTTTTATTACACACTCTAAATGAGTCTCATTATGTTGTGTTCCTTCATACAGTATGTGATACGAAATGCATTTTCTTTCTAATATAAAACAAAAATATATATTTTTCAAAATAAGTTTTAAAATACGTATATATCATCACTATCGGGAAGAAACTTTGTATCTCGTAAAGTAAAGCCTTGCTTCATCATAGCAGACTGTCACACAAAACTTGTAAAAATAGCAGATCTACATGCACACATGCCTTGTGCGAAGCGTTGTGTGCTTGTAGATGAGCCATTTTCACTAGTTTAAATAATTTTAAAAAATACAAAAACGATCGGTTTTGGACAAGGTTTCCACCCATGTGTCGACGCATCATCCCTTTTTAACATTTTCTTCGTTCTCAATCTCTCCTGACACCCACACCAACAGAAGGATGGACATGCAATGGTTTCACATCTTTACTTGAACTTCAATAGCAATACAAGACAATCAGAACACTTTGGGGTCGTTTATGTACACGGGTGGGGCACGGGGGGGACGCAATAAAAGTTCTGAGGCTTATACGATCGGTTCAGGAGCTCAAGGAGTTCTGCTGCCGTGACAAATGCCAGGGCAAAATGTTCTGTTCCATCACCTAACAGCCTCTGTCTGGAGGACGGGACGCTTTTGGTCTTGATGTGAAGTGGGATTGGTCGAGAGTTCGAAAAAACTGCAGGAAGAGGCATATGTGCATGAGGGGTCCCCACTGATATTGATAAAATGCTGCGTCGTGATACATTGTTTATACAAGAGCGATGTACACACACACACACCCACGCAGCTCAAACACAGGCACGCACACGGCACGCGTGCATACACACATGCGCGCATGCACAGACACGCACACCCAGACGCTCATGTACGCGCACACTCACACCCACGCACGCCCAGACACACACACACACACACACACACACACACATAAAAACATGTTCCTCCTACAGTATGTAGCCTGGTAAAGCCACTATAAATTCATGCACATGTTCTTTTTTTTCTCTTTTCTTTTCTTTTTTTGGCAACATACTAGTGCTTCTTTGACACACTGTTTGCTTGCTACGGGGAAGGGCAACACCCAGTGGATGAACCAATAGAAACTCAGACAATGAGTCCATAAAGCACCAATGAGAAGGGACTACACAGGAGGGCTTAAGACACTGTTTCTCAACGTCTGGTCTGGTCTCAACGTCTGGACCCATAAGAGTCCATTTGGACCCCTGGTGGGCCCCGGAACCCTACGTTGAGAACCAGTGGTTTAGGAAAAACGGGAGAGGGA
The DNA here is from genome assembly GCF_963921795.1 of Nannobrachium achirus. Taxonomy (NCBI): domain Eukaryota; kingdom Metazoa; phylum Chordata; class Actinopteri; order Myctophiformes; family Myctophidae; genus Nannobrachium; species Nannobrachium achirus. The sequence goes on from NC_137812.1 coordinate 61,552,658, forward strand.
GGGAATGGACGGAGACAGAGAGAAAGGGAGACAGAAAGAATGTAATTTATAAATGGATTACAGTCTTTAAAAAAGTAACAAAACCATGAAAAGGGCGAAGGGGGGGAAAGTCTCGTGGTGATCGGGAGATAGAAACAGGAAGGAGCCTTCGTCAACATCATCATCATCATCATAATCATCACTTTTCCTCAAGCCATCATCATCCTCATCACTACCACCATTTTGTTGTCGCTTTAGTATGGCCCATCGCCGTCGTTTCTCCCTCCTCCCTGGTTTCTATACCCCGATCACCACCGCCCTAGTCACAGGCTCGTCACCCTCTGCATCTGTCCCTCTTCTTCCTCGGCGGGGGGCTCCGCCGCGTACGCCGTCTCCCCGTTGGTGGCTGCCAGCGGCGGGGGCTGGTAGAAGGTCTGCAGGTGATTGGGCCGCGGGCCCAGCGGCGGGCGTCCCAGGCTGTAGGGCAGCTCCAGCGCGGGCCGCTGGGGCTGACCGCCGGTGGGGCTGACCACATCCTCGTTACCTTCGGGGCTGCTGTCGGGGTAGGAGAGGGAGGGCGGGGAGTTGCGGGTGTAGAAGCGGGGCGGCGAGCCCCCCCGGCTGTACACCTGGTGGGGGGAGTGGCGGGAGTAGAGGTTGTTGAGAGGAGGGGAGCAGCTGGCGTCGCGGGGGGCAAAGATGTTGGTCGGCGGGGAGCTCCGGGGGAAGACGCTGAGGGGCGGCGTGCGGCGCTCCCCCGGGTAGAGCGGCGAGGGGTTGGAGTCTCGGGCGTAGACTGGCGAAGACGAGTCGGGGTCCAGGTCGAGGTCGGGTGTCAGGGGCAGGGCGAAGCTGTCGGGGTCGTCGGGGCTGCCGTGGTAGCGGTGCGGCGGCGGCTGCGCGTTCCCTTTTCCTCTCTTCCAGCCCTCCATGCCCCCCGCGTCCTTGCTCTCGAACATGAAGGGCTCCTCCCTGTCGATGTCGATGCCTCCCCTCCACACCTCCAGGGCCCGGTCCTTCTGTTTGAAGTCCTCGCTGCTCTCTCTCTCCACCCCTCCCCTCCAGCCGTCCCTGTCCTTGGAGAACAGCGCGTCTTCCTTCTCTCTCTCCATCCCCGCCCTCCACGCGTCCAGCCCGAAGTCCTTCTTCTGCGTTATGAAAGTCTCCTCCCGGCCGGGCTCCGCGCCGCCGCCGCCGCGCCACAGCTCCACCCGTCCGTCTCTCTTGTCCACGAGGAGGGGCTCCTCTCTCCCTCCTCGCTCCATCCCGCCTCGCCACTCGTCCATGGCGGGGTCTCGCTTCTGGGGTCGGAACGACTCCTCCCTCTCTCGCTCGGCTCCCGCCCGCCACTCCTCCATGGAAGCGTCTCTTTTCAGCAGGAAGGCCTCCTCCTTGTCTCTGTCTTGCCCTCCCCTCCACCCGTCCAGGCCCGCGTCCCTCTGTTTCAGCAGCAGCGGCTCCTCCAGGGCCTTGTACAGGGGCTCAGACTCCTGGGGCGGAGGCGGCGGGGGAGGGGGCAAGGGTCTGTCCCGGTAAAGACTCCTCTCTCTGTCCCTCTCCCTGTCTCTCTCCGTCCCCAGGCCCATCTCGCCCCCGGCGCGAAGACGGGACAGCGTGCCGGGGGTGCGGCTGAGGGTGGAGGAGTAAGGACGGGCCTGAACGTCGGGGGGGCGGGCTTGCTGCTGCTGTCTGTCCAGGAGGCCGACGCGACGACCCAGGGTGCTTTGCGGCTGCAACCTGTCCCTGTCCTGAAGCTGCTGCTGCTCCTCAGAGTCTGTGGGGGAGACCGCGGGATGAGACCAGCCGTCCTGCAGCCGCGGCGTCCCGCAATGATCTTGGCCACGTGTCGCCACGGAGGCGGCGTGTGCGTCAGTCTGGATGGGCGTCTGGTGCCTGCCGGCGTGCACCCAGCCGGCGTCTTGCGCGCTGTTGTGGCGCACGTGCGTCTGCATGGTGGCGGCCCAGAGCCCGTCCGGCGGCGGCGGTGGTTGCTGTTGAGGGGGAAGAGTCAGCGTCAGTGGTGGGAACAGTACTCACACTTTGGAGCGGTGATAACCGCTCCTACGTCTGGCTTTGTGTGTGTGAGCACGGATTTGTGTGTAGGAGCACGGATCTCCATGACAGAACGGCCCATACAAGGAGATATGCATGTGTGTTCTGTTTGATACCATGCTCACTTCGCACAGGTGTGATTTTTACTTAAGTAAAAGTATAAATATTGCAATATGAAAATACTCTGTAAAAGTAAGTCTGGAATTTAGAAAGAAAAGTACAAAAGTGTTGGTATCAAAATGTAATTTAAGTACAAATTAAATTACAGGATGTCCTATTTCAAGTTTGCAAATGTATACATATATTTTGAAAATAGCCGATCTACAAGATCACAATGCATCACATTGCGACGCATTGTGAGCTTGTAGATCGGCTATTTTCTAATGATCGAAATGTATATATAAGTGGTTAGTGGCATATTTTGTGATAATAATCAAAATCTGAAGAAATCCTCTACTGGCAGAAAACTGCTCCATTCCCATTGAAATACATTGGCGGAATGGGGAATCTACTCTCATAGGTACTTTGGTGTGGGTGCAGCATAACGTACAAATACCTCCAAATTGTACTTGAGTACAGTACTTAAGTAAATGTACTTATAGTCACTTACACCGCGAGTCAGCGTGGCGGCATGGTGCACGGGCCTGTCGAGGTGGTGTGGCCTGGCCAGGCTGCCGTAGCGCTCCGGGGGCACCGGCATGGCCGCCGCGGGCCTCAGGTTGCTCTGCACCAGCTCTGAGATGATCATCTTCTCCAGAGCGGCGGCGTCCGACAGGTTCCTGCACATAGGGATGGGATGATAAGCGATATTATCATTTATCAACGAAAAATAAAAACACTCACGATAATCGTATCGTGGAGATTTCATTCATCGTGAAATCGTCCTCCGTTATGCAACTTTCAATTCATGCACTGGGATCAATTCACCTTTAATTTGCCGAGCTGCATATCCGGTACCACTTAAACCTCTATAAACAAAACTGGAAATAACGTACTTGATACAGTATTTTTTTTTCAAAACTCGCAACGCGTCGCAACGTGTTATGAGCTTGTAGATCGGCTATTTTGGGGCAAATGTTCCGCCCCAGGAAAGTGACTGTTGGGGATATTTATAGCAGTGATGGCTGAGTGGTTAGTGTCCATACCTAGGACTCTGGAGGCCCCAGAGGTCGCAGGTATGATCCCCCGCTCCAGCTATCACTGCTCCCCTCTCCCCTGCGCTCCTTGTGAGCAGCACTGGGTTCAGCTGGGTTAAGCTGAAGAAAAAAGCAGCTGGGTTGGGCTGCGATATCTGAATTTCCCTCTCGGGATGAGTAGGTATTTCATTTCATATTTCATTTCATTTCATTTCATATTTTGATTATGGCGATAATATCGTAAATCGTGATTCCTTTGGTTACAATAATCGCGATAATGACATTTTCGTATCGCCTCATCCCTACCTGCGCATGCCGGGACCACCGGCCAGCTCCGAGGCCCCGTGGGGGGTGAGGAGGCCCGGGGAGACCTCGTCGCCCCCTACCCCCTCCCCTCTCAGGAGGTCGCTGCTGCCCACCACCCCGGCCCGGGAGCCCGGCCCCGCGCCCCCCAGCCCGTGCAGGGTGAAGGTGTTGGGGGTGTAGCCTCCGTTGAGACACACGCTGTCCAGCCCGCACGACTCCTGGATCTGGGACGCACCGCCCTCTGTGGGGGGAGAGGACAGACGGGAGTCAGAACATAACTTGTGTAAGTGGTTCTCAAACATTTTCATTTTTGAAGGACCCCCGAATTGATATGGTTGGGGAATCGACATTATGGCACCATGAAGCTCTGGGATTGGTTGAGGGATGTTTTGGTGTGGCTCAGTGCGCTGCTGTGAGTTTGTATAAAACCAAAGAATAAAGTTGGAACGATGAACTGAGGATTATGTCTCTGCCAGAGGTCAACTAGTCGATATAGGGCTGTCACGATTATGACATTTTACATGACGATTAATAATTACGATTAGCGATTTAATTGTGATTTTGTCGTTGACAATTACATTTCTGTTTGGCTTTTAGGCTACATGGTAGATATGACACATAACCTAAATATACAAAGAAATTACTGACATATTTGACAACTTTATACTTAAAAAGAACATTGATAGAGGAAATAGCCGATCTATAAGCTCATGACGCGTTGTGAGCTTGTAGATCTGCTATTTGATGCGTTGCAATCGCACAAAACCTCGGCGACCAAAGCCAGATTGGGGGTTTCGTCGTGATTTGTCAAAAGAAAAAATAATTAAACAAGCTCACAACGCATCACATTGTGAGCTTGTAGAATCAAATAACTATAATTTGGGTTAAAGTGTTTGAACTGTTCTTCATTTTGCTGAGGGCCCCTTGGAAGCCCCTCAAGGACCCCACTTTGAGAACCATTGGGGTAAATGACTTTGAGATGAATGAACATAATGGATGGATGGGCAGAGAGACTGGTATAGATCGCTTTGGATAACAGTAACAGCAGTGTCACTGAATGGAATTGTATGCAACCACATGGAAGGTATATTTGAAATGTTCTCATGGTCTCGGTTTCTATTGTCATGGCTGTTGACAGAACCATAATACACAACGAAATGGTGCTGAATGATTGTAGAGTGAGCACAATAAAAGAGAGCTCATACTCTGGCTGTTTCTGAAGGTTCCTATCGATCCACGGAAAGACAAGGACAAAAGACAAAAAGACACACATTTCAAGGTCAAGGTCCACACTACACTGCAGACTGCAGACTGCAGGGAACAATTGTAGCAAATGGCGTGAACACATATAGCACATACATTCTACATTTAGTTAGACATTAGACTCAAAACAATAAACTGTTCTACGATTGTGAACCGTTACTTTTCAAGCGTCTGAGATAGGGCTGTCACGTAAGCTTGTAGATCTGCTATTTCCACTATTTTTGAAAATGTTTCAAAATATAAGAACATTTTTCAACATGGAAAAGATTATGATGATTATAGTAAAATAATTGCGATTATGTCAAATAATTGCGATTATGTCAAATAATAGCGATTATGTCAAATAATTGTGATTAGACGATTATGTAATAAATGTGACAGGCCGAATCTGAGATCTACATAAATACGTTTGACAATGTCAGTTCTATGTTCAGGTTTGTTTGGTCCAAGATAAGAATCTTCGACCAAATAAACCAGACTTTTCCAACATCTGACACAGTCAGACAGACAAACTGACAAACAGCTAAGCATTGTATAAAAAGAATTAAAGAAAGACAAGACAAAGGGGCAGACTGACTGACAGCAGCTGCAGAAAGCACTGTGCTGAGGTGTACCTGTAGAGGTGAAGGGTTGGTTGTACCCCTGCGCCAGAAGAGTATCATATGGAGAGGCCCCAGGATGGCTCTGCAGCACTGGGTTAGTCAGGAAATGGTTCCCCAAAGCAGCTGGAGAGGGGGGTAAAATACAAACAATCTCAGGCAAATAATTACCCAAGAAACAATCAATATCTGTACAACACACGCCACCTGTTCACCCTGTCTAAACTCTTCATCCTCCTGGCTCTAGTCTTTAATGGCGGAATGCCCTTCCAACTTAATTTGGAAAAGCTGAGTCGCGCTCTCTCTCTCTCTCTCCCTCTCTCTCTTTCTTCTGTCATGAACTAAAAGCTCATCCAGAAATGCCTCCTACTCTCCACTCTCCCATAACTCCCTCATTTGCACACACTCTAATATGCCCTTGTGTTGATTTATATGTATATTAAATCACTCCATCGCTCTTCTTCCTTCTTGTTCTGCTACCATTCTCTTACAGTGCATCACCTGTCATCATGTAATGTGAGAAGTAGTGTGAGAAGAGTGAAGTAACTATGAACAAAAATGTGACTGAAAAATGTGTTTAAAAGTGTTTAAACTGGTCAGCCAAATGAGATATATAAGTGATATTACACTGATTGTTTATCTGTTCTTGAGGTAAGTGTTTATCCCCCAAAATCACAAAGGCTAATTTGGGATACACAAATAAGTCACTGTGTCCAAAAACGTAGTTACTGCACTTTGGCTTTTTAGTGGAAGTATTGGCCACTCTGGAAATGGGAAATCAAAGGGAAATCAAAGTCTAAGTTATTTATTCAGAGAGTAAAGAATGTCAGTATCACAGAGAGAGTGCCAGAGAGAGAGAAGATGCATGAAGGTGAAGAATAAAGGAGTGAACGTATAGAGATCTTCACCTCTGTTGAGCGTTGGCGTGTTGTTGACGTCTGCAGCAATGAAGGACGACTCTGTCTGTCTGCGCACCGTGTCGTTCCACATCCTTCTAATGCGGCTCTGGAACAAATGAATACACACATACACCCGCGGTCAAAAACACTAACAACAGAAAGATAGCAAGACACACACAGGCAGCTTTGGAGAAAGACAAAAAAAGAAACATAAAAAGAAAGGAGAGAGCGTGACAGACAGAAACGGAGGCAGAGACAAAGTCAGAGAAACAAAACAAGAAGAGAACCATGGGCGAGTGATGCAAATTTGGGATGCGTTCAAGAGCAGGATGCGATGCCAAATGTTTAGAGTGCGTAAATAATGGAACAATGCTCTATACCTGTCTGTTGGCAGTGGCTCTGCGTGCCTGGCTGCTGCTGTAGCGGCTGTTGGACCGCAGGGCCGAGCCCTTAACCGAGTCAGGAGAGCTGCCAGAGGACGAGCCACAGCACTGGGAAAAACGCAGGCATCGGCCATAGTCCTTCTGACCCTACGCACAAATATATATGTCGTTGCTGTCGGGCAGAAACCTTATTGTGTCTCCATATTTCAATGTTTTTATGTTAGTTTTTTTTTTTTTTTTTTTTCTGGAATTTAATGCCCTACTTTGCCATACAACAGCGCCATCTTGGAAAATCAATTCATTTCTAAAGGTGGTTGCACATTGCTGCGTTTTTTTCATTGAAAAAAAAAAAAAAAAAAGGTTTTCAGGCCAAGAAGAGAGAGAGGAGAGAGAGAGAGACAGTTGCTAAAATCGGAAGAAATCGACCCTGGTCCGAAAATAAATGCAAAACAAACGTGATTGACATAATATGAGGTATTTTTATTTATTGACGTACTCCGAAATTCGCTGTTATTCAGACATAAAACGGGGACTGCCCATAAGTCAGAAGGTTCATTAGTGCGAAGGATCATTAGTTCGAATTTAGTTAGGGTTACTGAGGTTAAGTTTAGGGTTAGGGTTAGAGTTAGGCATAGTATTCTTAACAAATTCAGACTAATGAACCTTCGGACTAATGAACCTTCGGACCAATGCCATGGCACCGAAAAAACACATCAGTGTGCAAAGAGCTTTAGTCTTTGAAAGGTCTTTGTGTGTATTTTTGTTTAGTTTTTTTTTTATAAATACTGAACCAATGAAAACTGTTAACAAGAGCTTGACTAAATGGTAACTTAATTTTTACCAATTTTGAACGCACGTAATTTTTTGAAAATGAACCGTTTTTTGGACATACCGGTACAAGGTTTCCACCCAACAGGGACGATATACTGTGTATATTTATCTCACAGCCTGCAGCCTTTGTTTGGCCTGGGTGAGGGGGATAAGAGGACCGCTTGCACTGATTGGTCAGCCCTATAAGGGCTGATATGGCAACTGACCAACCAGCGCGGAAGCCACTTGAGTTTTAGAATGCAAAGGAACCAAAACACAGAGCGGAAAACAGCGACCTACAGCTGGTCACAGATAGGCTGTGCGCCAACAAAGGTGAGGCACACGAGCAGCACCGGGCCATCCGTTAACTCCCTCCCCACAATGTAGGGAAATCCCAGTGGGACTACTATTGTGTTCGCCGGGACAGTTCCTTATTGACAGTAATGTTAATCAAATGCAAATTTCTCCTTGTGTTGGCAAGTAAATAAAGCTTGGGCTTTTGATAGATGATTGCCTGGCAATCAATCGTTGATGCTTATCCAACATTGGGCAATGAACAAGGCCCGGGTGATAATCTCTAAATAATCACATACTGTAGGCTATACACAGGTATGTGCATACTGTACATGTACATACACAGAGACGAGTTCATGCAAGGTTGTGGATTGGGTTCACACTTGCAGATACATAAACTACAGTCTACCATTCATTTTCAATGGAAGCCAGCGACATGAAGATTAGTTTAGTTCGTTTTTACGATCTTCATCAACAATTACAACAAAACATTTCACACTATAATCCAACATTTCTATCTGGTTGATCGAAAAGGCATAGGCTTAAGACTCTATTTTTGCCTATCCTTCCTGCATGTGGATTTAACAGTTAAAAAGGTTAATAGTGATATGAAGATACAAAGCGACACCGACCTTTGCGGCTGTTACAAAATCTAAAAAGCTACAATCTCAAGTTGAGCTGGCTGCAACTACAGTACAACACTTCCAAGTGTTCTTTGGTACAACATTTCCACATTTTCCAGTCACCTTCTCTCTTCAATTCCGGCTTGAATTGGGGGGGGGGGGGGGCAGGCCAAAGGGTTCATGCCAGAAGGCTGACACACACACACACACGAACGTACGCACGCACGCACGCACGCACGCACGCACGCACACACACACACACACACACACACGCACACACACACACACACACACGCATACGCACGCACACACACACACACAGAGGACCCACCTTCCTGGTGAGGGTGCAGTGGAGGATGGTGATGAGCAGGGCCTGGGCTGTGTTCAGGGAGGAGAACAGGTAGGCCAGCAGCAGGGAGGGGGCGGAGACAAATACCAGGCCTGAGGACCAGGTCACACTCTGCAGGAAGAGCAGGGTGAGGGAGCCCACTGCCCAAGCCCTGTTCCGACAGCACAGCAGAGAATGTTAGAGAGGCAGGGGGAAGGGGCTGACATTTCTAAAGGGGCCCTTTGGCGGAAATATCGAAAATATTCTTGATACCACACTGAACTAAGCATAATCAAGTCAATACTGGAGATGAGGCATACGGCATGGAACATAAAATTTGGAGAAATGTTTCTGTTTTCGTGGAAATATTGGAAATAGCAGACGGCTATTTTCCGTGCTTGATACCACGCTGAACTATAAGCATAATCAAGTCAATACTGGAGATGTGGCTTAATGGCATGGATTTCTACACAGAGAGGGCAATTATTTCAACATAAGATGCTGCATTCAAGTTCTGGAGAGTTTGGACAAGACAATTCTCTTGAATGCTGCCTTCAGGTATGGCATGGAATGAGGGCATTTACGTTTCTTTCACCATAGTAAAAACTGCATTCATGGTCTGGAGAGGGCATTTTTAAAGAAGGGTAAAAGGGCATAGGCTCAAGCCCCCTTTGATGCCTATGTGTGCACATGCCTGCTATTTTGGCAAACGTTCCCAGAATAGGCAATTAGGGAAGCTGAGGTTCAAGTGGTTAACCACTTAAACCCTATATACTTTGTTGACCCCATGTGTCTAGACATTTTCTTTCTTCCCATGTACACCAAATCTTTCTCAAAAACAGGCTACAGGCTTACAAGGCGTTGCAATGTGAGATTTCTTCCGCCAACCAGCCCCAGGAACTTATTTTCTACCCATAGCTTTTATCTTTTATTGTGTCTGAGGAGTTGGAAATTAAATGCTCATTGCAACCCTAATCTCCACTTTTGAATTACAGTATAAAGCCATGATCCTGAACTTGAACAAAGCTACTGAATCAAACTCTATGTAAGGTTGTGGAAGTGATATTTTTGGTTAAAGTAAGTGTTTTGGTTAAAATAATCACTGCTAGAGTGATGGTTCAGTAACATGTAATACATTTCCAGATTGGGATACCAATCAGGATCTAATCAGGAGAGAGAACTCATACTGGATAAACAGGTGAAATTGGAAGTAATGAAACAAATACAAAAAATGAGCGGAGACAATTGGAACTGGAGCACTATATAATTGAACCTGATGAATGATCATTGTGATAAAATGTGTATTCCAACCTAAAAAGATATTTTCTGTTTACTAAAGAGCTGGGGAGAAAGGGAGACCAGTGTTACTGAACAAACACTAGGACTGTCACGATTATGACATTTTACATGACGATTAATTGTCACTCAAATAACATTTCTGTTCGGCTTGTAGGCTTTGACATTACACATGGCAGATGACACGTAACCTAAATATACAAAAAAATGAAGAATGTATTTCACAACTTTACACTTTAAAAAGGACATTGATGGTGGGAATAGCCGATCTACAAGCTCACAACGATTATGTAATAATTGTGACAGCCCTAACAAACACTTTATAACAATGATTACTATCAGAATATAGAGCTTCAACAAAAAAGAAAAAGAAAAGAAAGGAGAGCTTTGTTAGCTTGGTGTTTCTAGCTCTGGACAGTAAACCCCCTCCTGCACTAAAACAGAGAAAACACACACACTGTGACACTGACCTCAGGTTGTCATGGCGACTTGAGTCTGGCTTGAGGGCTGCTGAGCTGTGCATCTTATGCAGGGTCATCACCAAGACCACCAGGTTCAGCTGGAGTCAAACAAGGGCAACGGTCAGCCATGGGATGATGTCTGCTCACCAGTCTGAGTCAATATCATTCACTCAGGGTAATGTTTACCAATGACCTTATACTGACTGTGTGTTTGAGCGTAAGCTCTCACCGTTATTATGACCGACACAGGCCCAAGGAAACTCCAGATGAAATAATTGTCTGTCCGCAGCCAGCACCTACACGCACGCACGCACACGCACACGCACACACACGCACACGCACACGCAGACGCACACGCACACACACACACACACACACACACACACACACACACACACACACACACACACACACATGCACGTTAACAGCAATTACATCCTGTCTGTAAGGTGACAAATTATAATTTTAATTACCTCCACCAACGGACAGGGTTATGTATTTGCTCCATTCCATTTGTGTAAGCATAATTACTCAAGAATGGATAGCTGGCCGGACTTTCATGAAACGTGGTGGGAATGATCAGTAGGATTCCTCTCTCAAAATGTCAAGGTCACAATCGAGGTGTGTTAGCAAGATAACTCGAGAACAGATGACCCGGATGTCCTGAAACTTTGTGGGAATGATCAATAATTTGTGTCCAAATAGTTCTAAATGTAAGGTCACATTCAAGGTGAACACAGATGTCAGAACGTATTGGCAGAAACCTTAATGAAAAACAATGGGAGGGACCAGAAAAGGCTTGACATCTGATTAACTTTTGGGTTACACTCAAGGACAAGGTCATAATTACATTACATAATCACTCATGGTCTAGTGGAAATGGCATGACTTGACAATTGCATAGTGTTAAAAGAGGTACGCGCTCTACCAAGCTACTTTACTGGTGCATTCATAGAAAGGGGCTACACCAGGGGGCTTCAACGTTTTCAGGCCAAGGACCCCTTAGCTGAGAGAGAGATGAGGAGGGCGGCATAGCTCAGGGGTAGAGAAACCGCTATTAGAGCACGAAGGGTTCCCAGTTCGAATCCGGGCTCCCCCTGAGTTAATGTCGAAGAGTCCTTGAGCAAGACTCTGAACCCCTAATTGCTCCCGGTGAGTAGGTTGGTGCCTTGCATGGTTTCCTCCGCCACTGGTGTATGAATGTGTGCGTGAATGGGTGAATGTAATGCACAATAAAGCGCCTTGGATAAAAGCGCTATATAAATGCACCATTTACCCCCACAACCTTTTCGTAGATTCGATATAATTTGTCAATTAGTGTTTTCAGATATTTAACCACTTGAACCGTCAATACTTAATAAACTTGACCTTTCACTCTGTACTTAGGTCTGCTCATTTTCCCCTCTACACCAAACCTCTTTGCAGAAAATAGCCATTTTTTGGCTAAAGTTCATTGAATATGGACGTTAGGGTTCAAGTGGTTAATATAAAAAAGGAGAAAAAGGTTTCTATCACACAAAGATTACAGACACCCTGGGCTACACCATGCAATATCAACCATGTTACACCCAAGTGCGCACACACGAACGCACACACACACACATGCACGCACACACTCAAACACGTCATCCCTCCACCTACGCAGTGTGTGATCCGTAGCCCCTGAAGTCTATGGCTGCGGACACGGCCACCACCAGGCCGGGGACAGAGTAGCCACACAGGTAGAAGTACTTCCTCCGGGAGGTGCGCCCCTCAAACACCTCCCGCTGCAGGAGGTACAGCTCCACCCCCTCCAGACACAGCCAGCAGAACACGGAGAGCAGCGAGAAGTGCAGCAGGCCAGCGACTATGGAACACGCCACCTGGATGTATGTGAGAGGGAGGTTAAGTGCAAAGGAGTGAGGAGTCACTAGAGGCAGAGGCGTCAATTGGGTACGGCAAGGTATGGCAGCTGCCACACCTTGGCTACAGGGAAAAAAATAAAATGTACTTAAAAAAAAAAATTGTAACCCATTTTTCACACCGGTGTCAATTATCAAATGTAATCCTGGGCGCTACACTCCCTCTGCCAACCTGGGGAGACAACAGACTGACCTCATGCTTCCTTCTATGCATGAGGAGTCCAAGTTGCTTCTTTTCACCTGAAAGGGGGGGTTTCCCCGGTTTGACATAGCACGTGGAAGGAACACATTATTCCAACCAGTTCCTTTCCCTTCCATCAGGTGCCCCAGCTGGCCAGGGGGAGGCAGTATAGAGACCAGGGTTACTGCATGTTTTCTGTGAGGGTACCTACCCTCGGAAACATGGGGAGAACATGTAAACTCCACACAGAAAGGCCCTTTTGTCAACCCCACCTAGGGTATGGGCATATAAAAAAGGGTATATAAAATGTACTTCTTAATAATAAATTCATCATGCCTGTTGCTAAGGTATGGCAACATGACTGGTGTCTTTTTCTGAACTGACACCACTGACTAGTGGTGCATGTCGTTGCAGTTGGTCAGAAATCTCCACATAAAATCTCCCCCATAAATTAATACTGTCGTCATACCACATTGCCACACAAAAGTAGCAAAAATAGACGATTTACAAGCTTGCTATGATGCGTTGTGAGTTTCCTTCTTTTCTTATACAGTACGTGAAACTCAAAGTGGGTGTTTTACACAAAGTTAACCAATGAAAAGTATTAACAAGAGCTTCTAACCATTGGAACACAGGTTCTTATTTACAGTTAAAGAGTTACTCCCACGTTAGCCTACACAAGCAAGCTTATTTCTTATTCTCCAATAACCCTACTATTCCTCTCTGGCAGCACTCACAGGGAACTGGGCCTTGTCTGCACCGACCAGGAACAGCAGCTCGGTGATGAAGAGGTTGGCCCACAGGTTGCAGTGGATGCTGCTGTGGTCCGTGTGCCAGGGCGCCCCCTGGCAGCACAGGGTGGTGATGCAGGCTGCCAGACACACCAGTGCCACAGAGATGCCCACCCAGGACACCACGTAGACCAGCAGCTCCTCCACACCGGCCCCAGACTGACGGGAGAAAGCAAAGATTCACTAGCCTGGTGGGGAGCGTGTGTGTGTGTGTGTGTGTGTGTGTGTGTGTGTGTGTGTGTGTGTGTGTGTGTGTGTGTGTGTGTGTGTGTGTGTGTGTGTGTGTGTGTGTGTGTGTGTGTGTGTGTGTGTGTTCGTGTGCGAGGTAAGTGTGCGAGGTACCGGTAAGTGTGTGGTGTGCCGTATATTTGTTTGGTTTTACGGGTTTTACAGGGTGTGTGAATATGCATTGAAGCATGTATTACCTTGCTTGTAAGCTTATTGTAAGTCGCTCTGGATTGGTAGTCTGCCAAATGCTTACAATTGTAAATTGTAAGCATCCTTATGCGTCGCTCTTAAAGTGGCAATTCAACTGCAGCTGAACTGTGAACCGATTATAATCAATTGAATGAAACATGGAACTACTTGAAATGAAATGTGCAGAGAACTTGAATCTTGGTGCATCAAGCTTCTATTGTCTACAGCAGTGGTTCTCAAAGTGGATTCCAGGGACTCTGGACAAATGGAACCAAATGAACCCTAACGGGTCCATTTGGTTCCGTTTGTATGCTGTCAGAGTTAAGGGGAGACCTTGAAATGTAAAAGTTAGAGAATCACTGGTCTACAGTATATTCCACTAAAACTGAGTGAATCAGTTCCATGTTGTTTTCAAACTAATTCAGCATTCTCAAATAAATCGAATGTGTGCGCGTGCGCATGGTGCGTGCATGTGCGTGTTAGGGATGGGACGATAGGCAATATTATCGTTTATCGTGATAAAAAACACTCACGATAATCGTATCGTGGAGATGTAATTTATCGTGATATGCACTGGGATCAATTCACCTTTTATTTGCTGAGCTGCATATCTGGTACCACTTAAACCTTCTATAATTGGTAAAAGGTACTTATAACATACTTACTTGATACAGTCTTTTTTTCACTCTCTATCAAATGTCTTTGCCAAAAAATAGCAGATCTACAAGTTCACACCGAGTCGCAACATTTTGGCAAATCTTCCACCCCAGGATAATGGATTTTGATTATCGCGATAATATCGTAAATCGCGATTTTTTTTGTCACAATAATCGTGACATGAAATGTTCATATCGTCCCATCCCTAGTGTGTGTGCATGTGTGTGTGTGTGTGCTTACAGCAGGCTGCTGGTAGGTCATAAGGACGGCGTAGCTGGACAGGTGGTTGCAGGCGCAGGTGGTGTGTGTGTTGTTGGTGTGCAACAGGCGGCAGCCCTGCGCGGACCACCTGCCACTCCCAGAGGACCCCGACGAGTTCCAGAATGAACAGTTGGGGCCAAAGTGGTTCTCCAGCTGTGAACAAAAGCACACGTTATCAAACACGCACGCACGCACATGCACACACATACACACACACATGAACGCGTGACTCTACAATCAAAGCAGTTCACAATTTGGTTGATAAAAGGAATTCCAGGTTGAAGCTTCAAAGACACACACCTGCAGCTAGCAGTGATGCAAAGTAACTATTGTACATTTAATCAAGTTCTGTACTTAAGTACAATTTTGAGGATTTTTTTACTTTAATGGAGTAAAGTGATAGCGCCGCCCATGGCTGCTGTGGTGACTACGTGTTGCGTTCTGTCGGTGTTGTTTGGTGTTTGTCTGTTTTTTTTGTTTGTTTATGTTATATGTGAAAAAATGATTTGAATGCAAAAATGTAGTATGCCAAAGCAAATTCCTATGTGTATTACACAATGGTTAATAAAGTAATCTGAATAAAGTAATCTGAATCTGGAGTATTTCCGATTTTCTGTGATCTTACTTCTAACTCCACTACATCTCAGAGGCAAATATTGTACTTTTACTCCACTACAATTATTTGAAAACTTTAGTTACTAGTTACTTTGTAGGTTTTGATTATCATTACAATTTGAAAACAGCCGATCTAGTAGATCTTGTAGATCTGCTATTTACAAAAGATTTGCATACATTTTATTCATTTGAAAACTTGAAATGGGACATTCTGCGCAATGGGCACATTCTACTTTTAGTACTTTAAGTACATTTTGATACCAATACTTTTGTACTTTTATTCAAGTATATTTTGAATTACAGACACGGTCACACCGCACTTTTATTCTGCCTATGACAGCGAATTCTGACAATGCATTTCATTGGGAATAGAGTTTTTTTTTTAATAATTCTTTTTGCAGAAATCCACTACAAACCGCTACATTCCCATTGAAATGCACTTACAGAATCCGCCCTCATAGGTAGAATAAGTGCAGTGTGACCGTGCCCTAACACAGTGGTTCTCAACCTTTTCAGGCTGTGACCCCTAAAATAATCATATTATAACTGGGGACCCCCCCCCCACCCTGATGAGCACTAAGAGTTGAGGCATTACATTATGTATAACACGGTTCTATTGTGAAAATAGCAGATCTACATGCTCACAACGCCTCGCAATTTCTGCCTCTAATGTTTGACAATTTGTTTAATTTGTAATTTTAGAGGTATTAAACGTCCTTAAATTGTCACTTTAGAAATATGTAGATACCCTCTATACACTCAAACCTTATTTTGGTTTGTTCAATGTTGAGTTGCACATTAAGTTAATCATCTGGGGACCCCCCAAAATAATTTGGTGACCCACCTGGGGGTCCCGACCCACAGGTTGAAAACCACTGCCCTAACAGAGTATTTCTACATGGCAGTATTGCTGCTCTTACTGAAGTAAAAACATGTGAATATTCTTCCCCCACCCACTGACCTGCAGGTGCCTGAGGGTAAAGATGACGGGTTCAGAGAGGTACACCCTGTTGAAGCCTCGGTGGACGGACGCCGAGATGACGTGGGAGTTGACCACCAGGCTCCTCCCCCTGACCTCTGACCCCTGGCTCAGCGCCACGCCCAGCCGCAGCGTGGAGTTGTGGGTGCTCAGGAAGGAGCCCAGGTTCTTGTAGAGGGACAGGACCAGCTTCACCTGGCCTGCAGGTGGAGGAGCCATGGGTGGAGATGGCAGGATTAACAATGTAACTTTTCTGGTACATGTCTTACATACATACTGATAGTTTCCCATCCACACTATGAAATGAACAGGGCGCAGTCATTGCTGTTGTTAAAACGCAGATCTGTGTTTGAAATCTTGTCTTGTGAGAAATCAGAATCCCATTGGAGTCAATGCACCCACATCTGCGCAGCTTCTCTTATAAACAAATAATGACGTGGGTGGGGGCCTATACGTACAAGTGGCTAAATATGTATTTTTTCATGGGAGGTCACATCCGTTCCCATGAAAGATTGCGGTGCATCTTGGGAATGGGCTTATTGTGTCTAAAAAGACATATTTAGCCACTTGCATGCACGCCCCCCACCCAGGGGCGTGCATGCAAATAAAAAACGTTAAAATCACTAAAACAATAGAAAGAAAGAAATTAAAACATTTGAACACTCATCTCTTCTATACTCTAATGACTATCTAAAATATGAACCCTTGTTGTAAAAAACAAAGTTGTCCTTTAAACAACAATATGCTTAATTACATTCTTAACATTCAAGAAAAACAGGGAAGGAAGGTAAATGAAATTAAGGAAGTAAAAATGGAAAATGAATCTGACTTGAAAAGTGAAACTAGCTGTAGCACTTGTGTCTTTCACTTCAGCACGCTGCCCTTCACCCACCCCAACCTCGGTCACACACACACACTCACTCACATGCACACAGGCACGTGCGGACGCACGCATGCACACAGGCGCGCACGCATGTGCGCATGCATGCACGCACACACTCATGCTACAACAACACTCTCACTTCTGATTTTACAGTAAAATCCATATGGGTCCATTTGGTTCCATTTGTACTACTCTCTCACAGTTCAATGGACGCTTAGAAGGTTCTAGTCAGTGTAATAATGCAGTGCATTAGTGCATACTGAGAAGGTTCTAGTCCATACATGGGCAATGCAGCCCGCAGGTTAATATCGGAATACTACTATATTAGTAGTTGAATGACTAGTATAGTAGTATTAAAATGTCTTTTGTAGGCCTATGTCCAATTTGTATTTAAGTTCATAAAGTTAACATAAATATAACTGCATGCATTTGAAATGTAATAAAAATGTAACATTTCAGGATTCCCATAAAAAAGATAATTCAGGATTCCAATTCAAAAGTAGCAAAGGCGGCGCGTCCAAAAATACGGCCCCATTATTTTCAATGAACTAACCCACACCGGCGGTGTCAGACGCGCGCATCCGTGGGTCTGCCGCCTCGTCTGCCGCGCCGATACGCCACTGTTCTATTTGTCCAGCGTTGCCGCGCGTTGAACATGTTCTACCATGCTTCTCCCCACCGGGGGAAATGGATGTGCTGTGTGGCAGAGCACCGCATCCAGTTGGGGTTACCGCGCGGCACTTCACGTGCGTCGATACCGCGATGCGACACTGCGCAGCCGTCCTCGTTCAGTGTGTGCTCCCCTTTAGACTCTCAACTCTCTCAGTAACAATATGCAATGTGGACCACTGGAGTGAGCCTCTGGATCATTAAAGTTGCCCATCCCTGTTCCAGTCAGTGCAATGCAGTGCACCCAGACTGAGAAGGTTCCAGTCAGTGTAATGCAGAGTGAGTGCAGACTGACCGTTGTTGCTGTACTGCTGCAGGGCCAGTGCAGAGATCTGTAAAATACTGTCGCTGTCATAGGAGTGCGGGAACGTCAGGTCCTGTATTTCAGCCTCCGTGTTCAGCACGTACACTTCCAGATCTAAACGTGCACGGACACACACACACACGCGCGCACGCACGCACGCACGCACGCACGCACGCACGCACGCACGCACGCACGCACGCACGCACGCACGCACAGAGCAAAGAGTTCATTAGAGATGCATTCAATTAATTATTCTCCGGCAGGTCAGGCACAGTCAGAGATGCATGGCGTGTAATTGGCATGCACTTACCGACATTGGGTGACCTGTCGCTGAAACGACCTTCGTACAGATTGTTGGCCAGCAGGAAGGCTCCTTTCTCCATGGCGTCTAATAGCAGCGAGGCGGAGCGGGACTGGTCATCGTTGCTCATGTCGGCCCAGGAGACCAGAGCCTCGGGTCCCAGCAGGTTATCTACAGTCTGCACCACAGCCTGGTGGGGAGGGAGAGAAAAGAATGGTTGTAACCTAGTTGTTTTTATGAGTTGTTTTTAAGCCTACATTATTATAATATTTATATTAAGGCTGGGACTCCATTAAAACAAAATATCTAGGCTAATTAATTAGAGGCTTTGTAATTAATGAATTGAAATGAATCGCAGATAAATATTTGACCTGAGAAGAAATTGGTATGAGTTCTTTTTTTGAAATAAAAATGTCCCATCCACTGGGCCGAGCAAATAAGCGCTCTGATTGGCGTCTTCTCCCCCTGCGTGCACTGGGGTTTGTTGACTGTTGGTTGGTGCACCGGTATAATCGGTACGCCTGAAACTATCTTGTCCAGTGAGAAAGGTTCTATGGTGCAAAAACAAAGCGCGATTAAAATGTGTTAATTGTTTTAATCACGTTAATTAATCGAAATTAGAAATGAGATTATTTTGCTTTTGTCATATTCCTAAGCCCTATAATTTGATGACGGGGTGGCTGGATAGACTCCGCCGGTCATCAAATGATTGGTTTAGGAATACGACAAAAACATCTCCATGAATATCAAGGCTTCATGGGGTAATTGATAGAAAATAGGTAATTTATTGGGTGAACTGCTCCTTTTAATTTGTCTTTAAATGCTTTTTATGTCTCATGTGACATATGAGTGGCCTTTGTGTATGAATTGCGCTATACAAATGAACTTGCCTTGCCTAGTAATAATGGTAATATTTCCAAATAATAACAGTGTTAATGAAAAGGAAAGAAGAACACACATTGGAGGGTGGACCTCTGGGGTCTCAAGACCCCACTTTGAAAACCATCGCCTTAGCTTACCTGAACGTAGGCTCTGCATGTGCGCTCCCTTTTCTGCAGCTGAATTGGAGAAAAGCACAACACCAAAGGTCCTGTTATTGGCTGCAAAACGCTCTAGTCTACTCCCTCCATTCATGTCTGGGAAGAGGTTAAGCATGAAGAAATATATCGACAGTTTCTTTCTGCTTCACCTTGTTGTAGTTCCGGGCTGCTGACTCCTTATTGGCCGGTCTCAGGGCCTGCAGCTGGGAGTCCAGGATGTCCAATAGCTGCTCGATCAGCTTGACGGACATGCTGACATCACCAGCGTAGACCCGCCCCCGGGTGAGATTAACGAGTTCGCCGGCGATGTTGGCTGCGTTCTCACCGCTCTTAATCTGTGGAGGAGAGAGAGAGAGCGGTGGGAGGGAGTTATAACGGCAAACATTTTGACATTGGCGACTTGACCCATTAAAACCGGGAAAGCATCGATTTGCATCATAAGTGGTTAAGAAATCCACTTTAAACATATTTTATACTTTGGATATTCAAAAATGACAGATATATAAGCTTGTAGCACGTCACTTTGTGCCGTGCACGTCACTTTGTGCCGCGCTATGAGTTTGTAGATCTGCAGATATTTTTTGAAAGTCATGAAAATCTGTGCAAATCAAGACATGTTTAACTCAAATCTTTGCTTCTGGGGGTCCCTGGAACAAAACATGTTGAGATGGGGTCCACGGCCGAATAGCAAATACATGAGAACCACTGATATAGAAACATAGGTTTTTCAGAAAACTGAAGACACTTTTAGAATGGGCCTCAGGTCTAAGCCACTGCCTGATGGGCTGCAGGGCATTGATGCATGTGTGAATGTGAGTGTGTGTGCATGTTTGTATGCGTGTGTGAATATGTGTGTTGCCCCTATGCAAATGTATACTGTCGGTATATGCACTTTTTCTTGCACATGTCGGGTATGTGTGTGTGTGTGTGTGTGTGTGTGTGTGTGTGTGTGTGTGTGTGTGTGTGTGTGTGTGTGTGTGTGTGTGTGTGTGTGTGTGTGTGTGTGTGCGTGTGCGTGCATGCAGGCGTGAGTGCATGCACGTGACTTACCTTCTGTGCAATCTGACTGACCCAGGGAGAGGTGCAGTTGGAGAGGTCAGGCCCTCTGGAGTTCCATCCAACAGGAGACAGCATGCACTGATAGGATGCTATACCTACACACACACACACACACACACACACACACACACACACACACACACACACACACACACACACACACACACACACACACACACACTCAGTGATTAAATAGTTCTATATTCTGATTATAATCTTTATTTGTCAGATACATATCGCTGTAATTTGAAATGTGTTCATCGCATTTGACCCATCTCTTGGAGCGGTGAGCTGCAGCGGTGCTGCGCTCGGGAATCAGTAATGGTTCCCAATCCAACCCTATGGGTACTCTATCCTGATTGGCTGAAATGTTGTCACCTACCTAATTCTGTTTATTAAAGAGATATACTAGGTTGGTTCCATTGATCCAAGCCAGAATACAATCGCCCACTTGGTCTGGTGGGTGGGAAGATTTTAAAGTGGGTCCTAATCCAGAAAAGGTTGAGAACCAGTGGTGTACATCGAGTGGCTAAAGTATATGTAATTGTGCACACAGCCTCTATCACACTGCTGATGCAGGCCACGGTTGTCGTCACAACTTGCCTGTGAAATCAAGCAGATGCAAAGTAGCCTAACCCCAAACCCACAGTACGGTGCTACACCACTTTTGGTTACCAATCAGATTCTGTGACCTACCCTCACTGCAGTGAAGTTATAGGTCACAGAATCTGATGGGTTTTTAACAAATGACTCATGCCATTCTCAGAGAGAGTTTTTCACTTTGAAACATCAAATGTTTATTTTCGGCGCAGTGCGTGGGCCAATTCCTCTCCACACTGTGGGCAGTGGGCAAAACAAAACAAAACATTGCACTCCCAATTGTCAGCCCAACCGCAGTAAGAGTGCTTTATGGACAGAACTACCTGGACACAATACATCTCATCCAAACCAAATTGCCCTAAAAGGAGAAGAAAGAAAGCACCAATATGTCATCCTGAACAGAACAGAGTGCACTGCATGTTTCTAAAAGAGTCCAACTTGACCGTCAGGTTGTAATAGCTCAGCTCCGCAAGATGAGTAAGAGAGAGAGAGAGACAGAAGAGTGAACATAAAGGATGAGATAAAGAGAGAGCACTAGGTTATCTGCACTGCTGTCACCCCTTTCTCTCCCTGCCAATCTCCTCTCCTTTCCTCTTCTCTCCTCTTGTCCCTCTTTTAAAAGGCCTGGAATTATTTTATACTTCAGCTATTTTTGAAAAGTCGTGAAAATGTGTGCAAAACTTTGAATATATGAATATATACGACACATTTGTAACTCACATTTTGCTTCTGGGGGTCCCTGGAACTAAATATTTTGAGATAGGGGTCCGAGGCCAAATACATATAATTTTGGGGGTCCTTCACATGAGAAAGTTTGAGAACCACAAACGTAGGTTTTTCAAAAAACCTTAGAAGGATTTAGAAGACACTTACAGAATCGGGTCAAAATATTCAAAGACACAAAATGTTCACGATTTTTCAAAAATGGCACCGAGTGCCGCACTGTGAGCTTGTATACCTGCTATTTTTTAATAGTTAAAGCATAAAATAATGCGTTCTAAGTCTAAATGGGTAAAGTAGCAGTAACAATTACACACCGCGCGGTTTCATTTGTAAACGTGATGTGAGATAAGATCATGTTTTTTGCGGCATGGGGTCCTGAGTAGAAGGCCTGCAGCATCCTTAGGATTGAGGGAAATAATGTAGCGAAGGCTCATCTACATAATCCTAATGTTTACCTCAGAGGGCCAGATGGAGAGAGAGAGAGAGAGAGAGAGAGAGAGAGAGAGAGAGAGAGAGAGAGAGAGAGAAAGTGAAAAGATACTGTAATACTGAAGCTCTACTAATATAAATAACACTCTCTCTCTCCATCTCTGTCTCCCTCTCTCCTATTTTTCTCTCTCTGTTCTAGAGATGAGTTCATAGAGAGGACACGCGACTACATTTCAAAGGGAAACGAGATATACTGTAGACACACACATGCAAATAACACACACACACGCACACACACACGCGCGCACACGCACGCACACACACGTGTGCGCATGCACGCACACATAACAAAGAACCAAACGCAAAATGCAAGGACAACTACAAATGCATATACACACTGTATGCATATGCAAGCATATACTGTATATTGGAGTTAAGATATAGCCCACCCTGTCACGAATACATATCCCTGCGCCAAAATCAAACACACACACACACGACACACAAACTGGCCAGAACCTCTTAACTCCATTTTTGAGGTTTTTGATTTATTTTTTTTGTTTGTTTGTTTGAGTGTTGGTTAAATTATATATATGAATATTGAAAGTAGTAAAAAGTGCTTGGGACAAAACCTCCTAACTCCACACTTTCTGCCCGAAAATGAACTTTTTGGAGTTAGGAGGTTTCGGTCCGACAGCAGAGATATACTACTGTATATACCACTTACCCAGCGATCCTTTTGGGCAGGGCCTCTCCACCGTCTCTCCCTTCAGGGTGGGGGGCCACTGCACCCCTCGTGCCACGCGCCCCTCGCACCCCCCCACCTGCCCCGGGCCCCCAGGAGCCAGGGGCACGCGCAGGGGCGGGCGCGGGGTCAGGGGGACCATGGCTGTGATGGGCCGCTGGTCAAAGGGCCCCCGGTTGATCACGCCGATGGGGTGAGAGGCCGACGGACGCACGGGGGTCAGGGCCACGGTGGCCGTGTAGGATCGAACCGTGGTCATCAGAGAGGAGAGGGGACCTGCAGTAGAGGGAGGGAGCATAGCATCGTTGTCGGGTGGAAACCTTGTATGTACGAAAACGTTTGTTTTGTATTTATCGTTTTTCAAGCACACAACGCCTTGCGATGCGAGGCGTTGTGTGCTTGTAGATCGGCTATTCTCACTAGCTTTGTGCGACAGTCTTGTATGGTGAAGCAGGGCTTTACTTTACAAAAGAACGTACACATTTAAAACTTGGAGATACAAGGTTTTTGCCCGACAGTGACGATAGGTAAATGCACCACTACTTCTAAACACACAGGCAATGGTGGAAAGAGTACTCAAGTTCTTTACTTAAAGTTGTACCATGTAACTTTTTTTGGAGCGGTGTGAAACACAGCTCCGCTATGAGCAGCAATGTGTGTCCAGTGTCCCACAATGTGTCCAGTGTCCCACAACTATCTGGTTGAGTTTGAACTGTTTTCGCCACCTAGTGGCGGAAGAAATTACCTCTGGGAACTCAGATTGAGTTGACTTTTTTCAAATTGATTACTCATGCCATGGACACTTGAGTTCAATTATATATATATATATATTACCTGGAACTGCTCAAATTCACCGCTCCACTTCGAACCGAGGTTTGATTTTTATAAAACAAATCTTAAAATTGTCCTAACTGTTAAATCGCTAAAGTTTTAGAACACCCACTCCGTTATTTTCAGCTTCTGAAGCCTTCTCTTTATATGTTTTCTTCTTAGCAGTGACAGGGGCGGGATTTCGCGCCAAAATGACGTAATCTGCATCATCTGTATACGTTGTGTATACGTTGCCCAATCACATCGCCGATCATGCACACATGGTACACTACCGGCCAATTACAGCTTATCTGCTCTGGTCTCCAGGAAGCGCCTCCGCTTGGCTACAGTGTTTACCATGGTGAAGGATTTTAACCTCTTAATCCACAAATCCTGGCCAGAAAATTACGTTCTACCATGCGTTCTACCCCTCCACGGATTACTATCGGTCGCGGTGGTTTGCTGGCGCCGCTCCGGTGGTCCGCGGCGGTGGTCTGCGACGACTCCGGCCGAAAAACGGCCGAAAAAAGCAATACCGCTACTGACCACTAGTTGAGCAACTTACACAGTATAGCTTTAAGTAAAAGTGTCAATATTGCAATGTAAAAGTACTCCGTTACGTAAGTAAAAGCAGAAAGTACTCATTGTGCAGAACGTCCCACTTCCCAAGTTTTCAAACGTGTAAAAATGTATAAATCTCTTTGAAAATAGCAGATCTACAAGCTCACAATGCGTCGCATTGGGAGATTCGGGACACATGTGAGCTTGTAGGTCGGCTATTTTCAAATGGCCAAAATGTATAGGGCTGAAATGGTTCATAATAATCAAAATCTACAAAGTAACTGTGTTCCTTGCTTGTGTATCACATACAATATTGGCTCTGCATACATACTCTCTTAAGCTTGATTCATACTTGACTGTGTGCAGGCGTAATGCAGCGAAAATAGCCAATGTATTTCGGAGTATGACACAATGCGCAACCATAAAAATCTGACTAACACAGTGATTTACTCCATAGCAATGGAGTAAATCTCTCCCAACTCCATAACCCTCACATTTCACCCAGCATGTCAATCATTAGCTTTTTCATCATGAAGGCCATTACACCAAATAAACAACAGAATATTGTGATGACTGAATAGTGAGTCACTTGCTCTAATTTCATAATTGAATGTTGTTGATAAAGCTTATAGGAGCGATACTCCAACTACAGCCTTATGCTTTGCCAGTATACACAGAAGACTGTAGTCAGCCTACTAATCCAAAGTAGGCTATCGATATCTGTATAAATGAATTTCTGATGATTTAATGCTATTGATTATTTTGGGTGGTCAGTAGTGGGTGAAGAAAAATCAACCACAAAATGTCACTGAGCAAAATTGCGTCATTTAATAACCTCTCTGCCCTTTCACTTTAAGTTATTACATGTTTCAGTATTATATGAACCTGCATGGTAGCCAGCGGTTTTCAACCTTTTTCATATCAAGGTCCATTATTTATTCGGCATTGGAGCCAGGGACCACCATTTGATGAGTTTTAGCCTCTCAGACCCAAAACGAATAAGATTTTGTTAGCGGTGGATAACATTTTGAATTCCATGCTGTATAATGGTACCGGTACCATAGGAGAGATAACAGGCCAAACGTTGATCAAAATACCCATTCATCTACATTCTCTAATTGTGTAGACTTCTTGTAAATTAAGTAATGCCGGTGTTTAACAGTAATTTTACTCTTGAGAGCGTCAAATGAAACCAAATGGACCCGTGAGGGTCCATTTGGTTTCATTTGACCCTCTCAAGAGTTAAAGATATGATAAGGGTCCACTTGGTTAACAACTCTCCATCATTTAGCTGGGGACCACCTGGAACCCCCTCAAGGGCCACGGTAACGGTTTTCCATTCCGACATATCCCCATTCCAACACACCAGGTTAGCATTCACCCGCGTCAGCAGGTTAGCATTTCACCAGGTTAGCATTCACCAGCGTCAGCAGGTTAGCATTTAACCAGGTTAGCATTCACCAGCGTTAGTTTCACTGAGGTTAGGCTTAGGGGTAAGGTTAGGTTTAGGTGGTCGAAATGGCAATATGTCGGAGTGCCGACATGTAACCAAGGGCCACTGGTGGTCCCCGGACCACTGCTTGAGAACCACTGCGTGTATAGGCTAAAACACAGGCATGCACACACGCGTTCCAACAGACCTTTGGTGGGCGGCGGCGGGGTGAACTGCAGCGGGTATCTGAGCACGTAGTAGTTGTTCCACACGTACAGCTGGTTGTCCCTGGGGTTGTAGTCTATGGAGGAGATGTACTGGTAGGGGTTGGGGAAGGGGATCTGCACCGGCAGCTCCTGGCCGCGGCTGGTGTCGTAGGCGTACACCACCATGTCCCCGCCGGCCCGGCCGTCCGCCTGCCCCTCGTCGTCCTGGAAGACGGAGCGCACGGCGTAGAGCACGCCGCACGCCATGAAGGCGTTGCTGGCGCCGCGCTTGTCGAAGCCCGTGGCCCACGTGCCCTCGAAGCGCAGGGTGTACGGGTTCACCTGGAGGACGGGACACAGGAACACAGGAGGGGGAGATGAGTTATTAGCATACAAGACTATAGAGGCCGACCCATGGCAGAGTTTTGGTTCCGATGCCAATCCTAGACCACCTGTTTTGAGCAATATTTTGTCAAAAAAGTTAGAATTTGAAAAACTATTCTATTTCTTTTTAAAGCAATAAAATAAATACACAAATAACTTTTTGATAGATACAAAATAAACACATAAACTCAACTTCATATTATGTAACCTAATAAAAAAGTCCTAATAAAAAAATAAAGTGGTTAAAAAAAGTCCAATAATAGCTGATATATTGGTCGGCCTGATATATCTGCCTCTACACACACAAGACATGTCCACTTGCCTTCCTGCCCTCCTTTCCCTCCCAATTTAAATTGACATGAACTATATCTATACTATAATTTTGCGAATGTCTGTCTGAGTGAGTGTCTGTCTGTCTGAAACAGCGTTTCTCCTCAGTGGCTGGAGCAATTGATCTGAAATCGCATCACCATAAGCATATGAACACACGTGACATAACTGTGAAGCCCGTTTGTCACTTTCACAAATCGTATGCTGTATATTAGCATTTTTATGGTGTATCTACTATCTATTCTGCATCTAGCATGAGGCACATCTATTCTGCATCTAGCTTGAGGCAAAATGTTTAACCAGCTCTGTGTGTGTGTGTGTGTGTGTGTGTGTGTGTGTGTGTGTGTGTGTGTGTGTGTGTGTGTGTGTGTGTGTGCAGGCAGGCGGGTGTGTGTGCAGGCGGGTGGGCGGGCGGGCTGGGGGGGGGGGGGGGGGGGGGGGACACACAGTATCTCTGTAGCGGCTAGCCATTAAACGAAACAGGTTTCTTACATTGATGCTCCTACATCATGCAAGCACCAGTTAAAGTTACTTTCCATCCCTCATATACTGTGTGCACAGTGCACATCCCATAACCCACACACTGCACATCATTTTGGAGCTCATATCTTTGAACGGGTAAGGGCTAGTTTTTTTACATTTTAGGCATTTGGTTAATGTTCTTATGCATAAGGATTTGCAAGTTCCAAGATCAACAACCCTACACGAAGGTCATCCTTCAGAACATAGAGGCAAATACAATCGCACAATATACCTCTCTCACGCCTGCCTCAATATTTAAACACATACCACGTGCACTGGCACAGTGGCAGATATGCATACATGCATGTACATACACAATTACACATAAATGTAAATAGACACATATTTCACAAGTATAAGAGCAGCACAAGCACATCAAAGTGTGCTATATGTTTGCTATTTTCCTTTACCCTCCACTTATTTTGTTTTGCTACTGCTGCTACAATGCCGAGGAACCAAAATCACTCTTACAGACCCATCTAAAAACATTTATATTGTGTAAAAGTTCAATTTCTTCTGTAATATAATTCAAAAATGGAAACTTTCATATATTCTAATCTAGATACATTATGAATCCAGTGAAATATTCAAAACCTTTTTTTGTTTGAATTTTTAGGGATTACAGCTCATGAATATCAAAAATCAATATCTCAAAACATTACAATAATTACAAAAGACAACTCAAAACATGGATGTATAATACAGAAATGTCAAGTCAGAGTTGCTTCAAATTCAGTGTGGAGTTTCCACAGTCAGTAATGATTTGGGATGCTATGGCATCTGCATGCTTTTTTTTATTACTCAATATTACATGTTTTAGATGGATCAGTATAAGATCAATAATAGCAACAGCAATAAAAAAATCTTGAATCTTGTAAAAAACACACCCCATATAGAGTAGTCCTACCTGGCTGACCACTATGCGTCCATTGTTGGCCTCAGTGGAGTAGATGACCCAGAGGCCGTTCTCGTCCACAGCCAGGTCGATGTCAGACTTCCCTCCCCAGCGGTAGGGTGAGGTGTCATGGTAGTTTGCGTTGACCACCACCGCCTCGCCGCTCTTGATGCGCGTCCGCAGGTCATACTTGACCAGGTTGCGAGTTCGCTCCTTGTTGTAGAACACGGCTCCGTCATACACCACAAAGCCTGTGCCGTCCACACGGCTCGGCAGCCTGCAACACAAGTTGAGAGACAGACAGTGGTGTGAAGTAACTAAGTACATTTGCTCGAGAACTGTACTTAAAGGGATATTACACTTTCAAAAAACTTTTGGTCATTGTATGGTCTAATCAGGCTTGTATGAACACCCTGAACAGTTTTTAATTTGCTTCATTCAGTATTTAGATATTTGATGTAAATGTTACCAGCTCCAACACGCCCAGGCCCTCTCCACACACACACTCATTGTAACTTCAAACTCCATTTTAACCATGATAGATTCATTAAAAACACCCATTATTTTTTTCTGGTGACTCATTTTACCTTCCTAATACGTGAGCAGGCCGTGTTTTTTCAATAACTTTTTTCATTTATTTTCAATAAAATATTATTGTATTTAATGTTTTCCATTTTCCCAAAGAATTATTAAAAATAAAAGAAAAAGGTTATTGAAAAAACACGGTCTGCTCACGTATTAGGAGGGTATTATGAGTCACCAGAAAAAATAATGGGTGTTTTTAATGAATCTATCATGGTTAAAATGGAGTTTGAAGTTACAATGAGTGTGTGTGTGGAGAGGGCCTGGGCGTGTTGGAGCTGGTAACATTTACATCAAATATCTAAATACTGAATGAAGCAAATTAAAAACTGTTCAGGGTGTTCATACAAGCCTGATTAGACCATACAATGACCAAAAGTTTTTTGAAAGTGTAATATCCCTTTAAGTACAATTTTGAGGTACTTTTACTTTACTGGAGCATCTCCCAT
>NC_137812.1:61594312-61596812 GCF_963921795.1 Nannobrachium achirus
AAGCCTGCATTCATACACGTGGTCCTCTGTGGTACGTGCATGGCCAACACTGCTCCAAAGTCATTGGCCTCAACTCCATTTCTTTGAGCCATAGATTTTTTTTTTTTTGGGGGGGGGGGGGGGTTAATTTGAGCATTTATTTTGATAGATACATAGCAGAGAGAGACAGGGAACATGGAGAGAGAGATTAGGGGAGTGACATGCAGCAAATGCGTCCGTCCATCCGTGAATGGAACCGAGGACATGCTGTCAGGCACTGGAGCCCATGTGGCATGCACCCAAGCTATCAGGTCACCCAAGACTTTCTCTCCCAGCACATGAGTTGAGAGACAGGCAGCTACACAAGTCAAGGCTTAATTACCATAACACATTAAAACCCATTTAGACCTGGACAGCATCCGTGTCATCGGTGTCACTAGATTTTCAACGACTTTAACCATTATTTTATACATTGGCTATTCAAAAATAGCTGATTTACAAGCTCACTACGAGCTTGTATATCTGCTATGTTAGATAGATTTTGAAAATGTGTACAAATCTTATATATATTTTTATAGCGAACATTTGTGACGCAAATCTTTCTATCTCAGGGTCCCTAGAACAAAATATTTTGAGATGGGCCTGAAAATTAAGGCCGGGCCCACACTGGGCGACTAATGAGCATATATTTTAGGCCCTATACCCCCGCCCGAAAACGTTGGGTCGGGTCGGGTAGAGTCGGGTTTGGTAAGAATTTGAGAACTCTATCACAGAGTAAAAGTAATAAAATAATAATAAAATACATTTTATTTATTCATTGAGCCCGAGGCCCGGCCCGACAAATTAGCATACAATTTAGGCCCTACCCGTCCCGAAAACGTCAGGTCAGGTCGGGTCGGGTTCGGGAAGAATTTTAGAACTCTAGGTCAAATACATATAATTCTAGGGGTCCTTGACATTAGCAGGTTTGAGCACCACTGAAATAGAAACATATGTTTTTCAGAAAACCATTCTTATTTTTAGAAGATGTTTTTAGAATCGGCCCCGGGTCTTAATTAGGGATGGGACGATATGAAAATTTCATATCACGATTATTGTGACAAAAGAAATCTGCTATTTTTTGGCTTTTTTGATAGTGAAAAAAAGACTGTATCAAGTAAGTTTATTATAAGCACCTTTTACCAAGTATAGAGGGCGTGGTACCAGATATGCAGCTCGGCAAATAAAATATGAATTGATCCCAGTGCATGACTGAGGACGATATCACGATACGATTATCGTGAGTGTTTTTTATCACGACAAACGATAATATCGTGTTATCGTCCCATCCCTAGTCTTAATGGGTTAAAAGAAAAAGGAGTAATTTGTCTCCATTTATTGACCGAGGCATAATGACGACCACTGGCAATCACTATAAGGATCCACAGCTCGACGTGATCCTTCAGGCGTGTGATTCTTACCTTGACTGGAGGGAGCAACGTGAGCCAGGGTGAGCACACACACACCCAGGAAGCAGAGCCACACCGCCATGGCTGGGGGAGAGAGAGAGTCGGGACGTCACGCCGCCAGCCCAGATAGGAGTGCCTGGGGAAACGGAGAGAAGGTGACAGGTTTTTACGTCTCATCTCTCATTGTGAGCATTTTGTGTGTGCTCTACCTTTCCCTTAGAGCAGGGGTCTTCAACGTTTTCAGGCCAAGGACCCCTTAGCTGAGAGAGACATGAAGCTGGGACCCCCTCTGTATATTGTATAAATGTGTGATACAGATTTTCATTGATTTCATAGATTCATAGTCTGTTAGATTCGAGGTTGATGTGTTTTTTTTTAAATACTTTTAACCACTTAAATCGTTGTTACGTACTAAACTTCGCCTTTCACTCTGTACTTGGCCTGCTCTTTTTTTTACCTCTACACCAAACCTATTTGCCAAAAAATAGCCGATCTACAAGCTCGAGAGCTTGTAGATTGAGAGCTATTTTTGGCCAAAGTTCTCCTCAGAATTGGGACGCGAGGGTTCAAGTTGTCAATTTAAAAGAATCATCCTATAACACAAAGAATTGGCGGCCCCCCTGTAGTAATTCTGAGGACCCCCTAGGGGTCCCGGACCCTCTGTTGAAGACCCCTGCCCTAGAGATAGCATGTTAAGAAGACAGAGATAATAATGGACAAACATTGTATGCGTGAGTGCATAGCTGACATAGCTGGGGACAATTGTTGGACATGAAACCAGTTTATTGGGGTTTAGGGTATAAGGGCACATGGAATGAATGGACATGAATACAGACGGCCCCCAAATATGTATTTCATATAATGTATATATATACAGTATACACAGTATATATACAGTATACAGTATACAGTATACAGCAGGGGTAGGCAATCTTAAGCACGGGTGCCAACATTGTCACAGGGGATGGTGATCACTGGCACACTGGCAGAAGTGTGAGAAAGAGACTTTTTATTTTAAAATCAAATATTGTTTTAAACGTGGTCAATTCAATTTTGTCAACTAATTTGCAGCA
>NC_137812.1:61601812-61759312 GCF_963921795.1 Nannobrachium achirus
TAAACCTCTTTACTGTACGTAGTACCATGGCTAATACCAATTGACCCTCTTAGTACCAATGCTCATAGTAATACCAATTACAGCAACCTTCTTTGTACCAGTGCTAATAGTAATACCAATTAACTTTCTTTGTACCAGTGCTAATAGTAATACCAATTAACTTTGTTTTTTCCCAGTGCTAATGTAATACCAATTAAGCGTCTTAGAACTAACAGTAACTAACAGTAAATATAACCAACATACAAGTAGTACTGCTAACATTCTTAGTACTAGTAATAACAGTAAAAGCCATTAATAGTGGGAAACGTGTCAAATAGCCATAACGACGACATTCTGAGGGATGTAGGGAGTCCTGACCTGAAGCATAAAAGTGACAGACTGGTGATGGGATGAGAATGATACATCGGCAGCATCAAAGTCAAGCAGTCAGGAATCATTGATAAATCATTCAACCAGATAGATAGAGATATCACACATGGGTACAAGGACTCATACCAAAGGAGATAGCAGTCAAAACATCAAGTTAGGTAGAGTAAAAAGAAAGGGAGGAGGAGAGAGAGGGAAGAAAGAGGGAGGTGGGGGGTAGGGTGCATCAAAGAAAGCTGTTGTAGAGGGGTGAGAAAGATTGAGTGTAAAGAGCGTAAAGAGAGTGAGAGAGAGTGTGCAACCAATTTGTGCTCCAGGGCTTGGGCAATAAGGCAACAAAACAGCCATGTCATCTTGTGTTCTTAATGGAAAGAGAGAGAGAGAGAGAGAGAGAGAGAGAGGGAGAGAGAGAGAGAGAGAGAGAAAGAGAGAGAGAGAGAGAGAGAGAGAGAGAGAGAGAGAGAGAGAGAGGGTGGGTGGGGGAGAGAAAGACAAATTTGCCTTTGCTGGCAGGGAGAATAAATCCATTTTCAAGCTGCTTCATCAGAAATGTTTCTTGAAGGACACGAGGCGAGAACTGCTCTCTATGTCAGAGCGACGCTGTCAGTAAGCTGCACCGATGGAGAACATATTGTAAATATAGGCGCAGCTCATCTCCAGTCAGAATTCTTTAAGCCATGCACACCATGGTGCACGTTTCAGACCATTAACTTCTTCTATGGGTCTCGTCAGCACACGGAGGCCTATAGGCGACACACAACGAAGCAGGCCCTGTTTCACAGTTATGGAAGCCACGTGGCTGCCTGCTTCAGGCACGTGCACACATAGATATTAAAGGGGGCTTGAGCCCCTGCCCTTTTATATGTCTGTAAAAGGTGCCCTCTCCAGACCATGAATGCAGCCTTGTACTATAGGGTGAAAGAAATGCAAATGCCCTCTTTCCATGCCATACCTGAAGGAAGCATTCAAGAAAATTGCCTTGTCCAAACTCTCCTGAACTTGAATCCAGCATCTTGTGTTGAAAGAATTGCCCTCTCTGTGTAGAAATCCATGCTGTTACGCCACATCTTAAGTATTGACTTAAGATGTGATTATGCTTAGTTCAGTGTGGTATAAAGAACCGAAAATAGCCGACCTCCAAGCTCACAACGCGCCGCGCTGCGACGCGTTGTGAGCTTAGAGGTCTGCTATTTCAGCCCCTGCCTAGAAATTTCAGCCCCTGCCTCTCTAGCATTCTCTGCACGTCCCTGGCCAGCTTGATGCATGACCCTGAGGAAGGGACGTTTTCTCCCTGCCAATCACAGACTCGTGGCTGACAGCAAGCGTATGTGGCCCGCAGGGCGCCTCTCAGAGGATTGGGGTCCGTCTATTGCAGTGGTTTTCATCCTTTTTCCTATCAAGGTCCACTATTTATTCTACATTTGAGCCACAGACCATCATTTGATGAGATGTAGCCTCTCAGATCCAAAACATATGAATATTTTGATGTCGATGATGGAAAGGATTTTGTCCACAGTTCCATGCTGTATTGATTGCGACCGTCAGGTCGCATTTACTACCAAAACCTCCACCAGGTGTCCGTGCGTCAGTCCGTCACACCTCACACGTCACACTTTTGCCCTGCTCATATCTCCACAACCGTGGCCCCCACCCATGCCACATTTTGCACACACACTCCTTCCCTGCCAAACTACAACCTCCAAGGACCCCCGGAGCTTCAGGGACCCCCAGGTCCCTGGGGGACCCCCACTCCTCCACCAGGTGTCCGTGCGTCAGTCCGTCACACCTCACACGTCACACTTTTGCCCTACTCATATCTCCACAACCCTGCCCCCGATCCATGCCACATTTTGCACACACACTCCTTCCCTGCCAAACTACAACCTCCAAGGACCCCCGGAGCTTCAGGGACCCCCAGGTCCCTGGGGGACCCCCAGGTGTAAAAAATGACAAAATGTGCAAACATTACCAAATGACCACCCCAACGGGCCTGCTCACGGGGATTTCCTGGGGACCACCCACTACTGGTGCTCCACAACGGATGCAAAAGTGGTGATGCCCCCAGTGGAGGACCCCCTCCACTGCAGCCTCCACTGCAGCTCACATAAAAGGCCCTACCATGTCACAGCTAACCCCACATTTACTCTGCCAAACAAAACTATACATTGCCCACACAACTAGGAACCAATGGCCGTTACAGCCCTCTTGTGTATACATGTGACCTGACGGTCGCTTATCTCCCGATTAGGGAGTCTTACTGGTGCGGTACCATAGGAGAGATAACAGGGAAATGTTGATCGAAATAAAATAAGAAATCAAGATTCTCTATCGTGTAGATCCCTTGTTGATTAAGTAATGCAGATGTTTAACAATAATCGAACTCTTGAATACCCTTCAACTGTCCATAGAGTTGACACGTAAAGATGATGATAATAAAGCCTAGTAAATTGATAACCTCGCAAGTCGCAACCTAACCTGGCTAATGTACCTCTGCAGACAAAGGATCGCTACCATAGAGTTATAATAATCGCTACGATAGTCTACAGGCTACAGGGAGGGAGGGACTTGAAAGCGAGTGACAGCCTGGCAACGTCAAGACAAGGCGGTGCGGGAAGTGAGTGACAGGCGCGTCACTGGCTTTGGGACGGAATACACTCTCTGCGTTTTTAGTCACCGCGCACCAAAAGAGTTTATCCGCTGCCGACCATATTTTGGTGTGTGGGCACACTTAGGGTGCCCTCAGGTCTGCGCGGGGTGCAGATATCGTCCACTGACATGAAACCGCCCACTTCTCATTGAAATGCATTGGCGGAACGCAGATTCCACTCTCATACCGGTAGGTAATTTGGTGTGAGGGCACCCTTACAAGTAAAAGTCCAGAATTCAAAATGTACTTGAGTAAAAGTACAAAAGTATTGGCATTAAAAAGGTATTTAAACTACAAAAAGTAAAAGTACTCATTATGCAGAATGTCCCATTTCAAGTTTTCAAATGTATAAAATTATTTTTAAAGCTCACAATGTGTCACATCACAACGCATCGTGAGCTTGTAGAACGTCTATTTTCAAATGGCTGAAATGTATATTGGGCTGAAAGTGGTTAATGTGTGTTTTGTAATAATAATCAAAATCTACAAAGTACTGTAACTAAAGTTTTCAAATGAGTAAAAGTACAATATTTGGATCCGAGGTGTAGTGGAGTAGAAGTAAAAGTATTGGAAATTGTAAATACTCAAGTAAAGTACAAATACCTCAAAATTGTACTTAAGTACAGTACTTAGTAAACGTAATTATTACTTTACACCACTGGTCTTCAGGAAGGCTGATGGCTGGTACGGTTTAATCAGGTTTGGCTTGGTTTGTTCATTTGCAATCATGGCTTAGGTGATCAAAGCCAACAATGAATAAATGATTGTTAAAAGAAAAATATTTTGTGTGTTTATTTGAGTGGGTAACAGTTCATTGTTTGAAGTGATGTTATTGGAAAAAGAGCCATTTAAAAAATAACACCTACAGTCAGAGCACCCCAGAGTATATTTTATGCTGCCATTAATTCTCACAATAAAGCTTTGGGTAAAAGCAACTCAAAACAAATATACTTACTGTATTTGACAGATAAGTTTGCTTTTCCTTTTTCCTTTTTTACAATGATATTTTCCTCCATGAAATCACTACCTGCCAACAAACCACTCATGAACAGATACGGTAATCTTCATTGTCAAATTGATCTCTACAGCAAAACACACAAATTCTGAATGACATGCTAATTGCTAGCCTAACACAAAGTATTATACTCTATACACGTAGTAAACTCTACACATACTGTATGGGGAATGTAGAGTATTGAATAAAATGTACAACCTATGCATTTCTTTTATTGCAAAAGTCCCCTATAGCACTCCCTGTCTTGTATCCGTTTGTCACGATATAAGCTGTCATGATGTCAACTGAGACATATACCGTTTCCTGTACACTTCTTGTACTCTGCGAATGAAGTAATAATGATGCATGATGATGACACATAAAGGCTTACATGGCGATTGCATCAACATTTCGATCTGCAGGCCTTCTTCTTCAAGGCAACAGAGGTACATCTATGATTTTCGAGGCCTGTGCAGCACTGTGGCTCTATATTGAATATACAGTATATTATACTGTGTGTGTGAGCTAAGATGGTGTGCGTGTGTGCCTGCTCGGCTGCCCACGCGCACTAGCGGTGAGAGACAGAATTCATATTACCTCAGCAGCAATAATCTGTGGTAATAGCTAAGATCCCATCCCCAGCGGTTGGTGTTGCGTCGATGAAGACAAAGCCAACGTGACAAAGAAGCCATCAGTGCAAACCTGAATGTGTCCAATCATTGTTTGAGCAGGGCGGCGGAAGAACGGACAAAAGCAAAGGCTCACGGCATTAGCAGGGATTTCAAAAGCCACTCGGATCAATTCTAGTCTAGGCCTTCACGCAACTGATGGAAAACAATACGGGAAACTGCACCGAAAAATCCTCAGTGTTAATGTAACTAAATGGACCCTTACAGGGTCCATTTAGCTCTCAGATTTAAGGGTGAGGAGGCCTAAGCAGACAAATATGGCTACATTTTACAATTCAAATTCCAGAAAACCTAATCAAATTGTGTGTGTGTGTGTGTGTGTGTGTGTGTGTGTGTGTGTGTGTGTGTGTGTGTGTGTGTGTGTGTGTGTGTGTGTGTGTGTGTGTGTGTGTGTGTGTGTGTGTGTGTGTGTGTGTGTGTGTGTGTGTGTGTGCACATGCGTGTGCGTGCATTAAACAAATGTGATGCTTTCTTCTCCTCAGTGGTTGATGTAAATGATCCCTACATAAGAGTGGGTGCACAAACAAGCCTCGTTACCTTTGCTTCTCTTTCCATTCTAGCATGCACAGCCGTGCACGCACACACACACACACACACACACACACACACACACACACACACACACACACACACACACACACACACACAGGACATACGCCCAGATACACACCCATTTCTGAGTCACCATATTAAAATGACTGCGAGTCTACAAATCAGTTCAAGTCAGTCATCCTCCTTTTCGGTTTGGGTTTTCATAACTTCTTAAAAACATGGAGTGTGTGTGCGGCACGCACGCAAGCAAGCACACACACACACACGCGCGTGTGCTGTGCATGCACACACAGGGTTACAAAATGTATTACAGAATCAGGCAGACAAAAAAGGAGCATTAGTCACGACTGAGAATCCTGTCAGGCAGCGAGGATCCTCTGCTGTCTCGTCTCTCTCCTCTGCCATCATTCCATCCTCCTGTTTTTATCTTTTTCTTGCCTGCTTTCTTGCTTTCTTTCTCCTCCTACTCATCAGCCATGCACAATGCCGCTCTAATTCTTCAGCATCCCCTCTGCATGCAACCTTCTCTTCCTCATGGTCACTCCTACAGTACCACTGACCCAGTCCTCTTCCCTATAGCTAAAACATTCATCATGGATGACACTCTGTCTCTGTCTCTCTTTCTCTGTCTTAGGGATGGGACGATATGAACATTTCATATCCCGATTATTGTGCCAAAATAAATGGCGATTTTACGATATTATCGCGAGAATCAAAATCCATTATCTTAGGGCGGAACATTGGCCAAAAAATAGCAGATCTACAAGCTCGTAGATCGCTTGTAGATCGTCAATTTTTTGGCAAAGTATTTGATAGTGAGTGAAAAAAAGATCAAGTACGTATCAAGTACGTATATTCTAAGTACCTTTTACCAATTATAGAGGGTTTACACTTACAGTAAGTAAGTGGTACCGGATATGCAACTCGGCAAATAAAAGGTGAATTGATCCCAGTGCATGACGGAGGAAGATATCACGACGATACATTAAATCTCCACAACACGATTATCGTGAGTGTTTTTTTATCACGATAAACGATAATATTGCTTATCGTCCCATCCCTACTCTGTCTGTCTCTCTCTCTCGGTTTCTTTTTTGTTGATGTTCATGTCACCTCCACACCGTATAGCGCGTCAAACCACGCAATTGTTAAGAAGTATACAGTACATGCACAATACAGTCCATTCTTCTAACTCCATTAATTTAACTCTGACAGTGTCGAAATGGACCCAAGCATCCATTTGGGTCCACTTGTACACTGTCATGTGTAGTTAGTCTAGTTACGGCCCATTTGGATCCATTACACAGTCAGAGAATGGACACTGAGGATTTTACTGTGATATATACTATAGGCTCTATGCCTGTTTACATCGGCGTACTGTACGGTATGCTGCAGTGTGGGTACAACACGCTGCAACAAAGGTAGTGTACGTACCGTGCACAGGCCTATATGGACACACATGCACAGGCACGTGCGCACATAGACATCAAAGGGGGCTCGAGCCCCTGCCCTTTTATCCGTCTGTAAAAAGTGCCCTCTCCCGACCATGAATGCAGTTTTTGCTACGGTGAAAGAAATGCAAATGCCCTCTCTTTCCATGCCATACCTGAAGGCAGCATCCTGAACTTGAATGCAGCATCTTAAGTTCAAATCAAGAAAAATGTAGAAATCAAGCATTGAAAATAGCAGACCTCCAAGCTCACAACGCGTCGCAGTGAGCTTGGAGGTCTGCTATTTTCGATGTTTTCACCAACAGGCCCTTTTTGGCAATTTCAGCCCCTGCCTCTCTCACATTCTCTGCGTGTCCCTGCACATGCATTGCATGCATGACACAGTATAACAGGGAGCTCCATCCATGGAAGAGATTCTGCCACCCTTGAAAACGCGTGACACCTCGAGGCGCACGAGAACCACAACATCATTCAGCCCTCGACTGACAGGCACCTGAACTCGTGTGACACCCTGCCACATTTCCCCTCCCCGTGCACTATCATAAAGTCCCCGGGGAAAACTAATCCGGACCACATGAATATTTCACGACGGCATAACACTATTGTGGCACCTAGGCTTAGCGGCACGGGCTGGCAACGGCGGCCATCATCAACCGCAGACGTCCCTATCTTCTTTTTTTTCTTTTCTTCTCCTCACAGCCAATCCTTGACAATGACAAGTGGCCATCAGGAGGACACCTCCAAGTGTCTCCTCCTGCACGGGGGAACGATTATTGGTCGTCCAGGACAAATGGAATAGCGTGTGCGTACGTGCATTTGCAAGTATATGGAGAGGGAGTGGGGGAGATGGGAGGCGTGGTGGAGGTGGTCAGGGAAGTGCAGAGAATGATAAGAGAGGCAGGGGCTGGAATTTCTAAAAGGGCCTTTTCGAAAAAAATAGCCGACCTCCAAGCTCACAACGCGTCGCAGCGGTGCGTGATACCACACTGAACTAAGCATAATCAAGTCAATACTGGAGATGTGGCGTAACGGCATGGATTTCTACACAGAGACATAAGATGCTGCATTCAAGTTCAGGGGAGTTTGGACAAGGCAATTCTCCTGAATGCCGCCTTCAGGTATGGCATGGAAAGAGGGCATTTGCATTTCTTTCACCGTAGTAAAAACTGCATTCATGGTCTGGAGAGGGCACTTTTTTTACAGATGGGTAAAAGGGCAGGGTCTCAAGCCCCCTTTGGTGTCTATGTGTGCACGTGCCTGGTGGAGGTGGTGATGATGATGATGGGGGGGTCTATCTTTTACCCTACATCCGTATCTGGTATCTTACCGTCAGTCCTCCGGTTTCCCCTCCTCCTCCTCCTCCTCCTCCTCCTCCTCCTCTGGTCTCACTGCGTCTCCCGCATCCCGTCTCTCTCCTATGTCCGCGCCCTCCTCCTCCTCCCCTCCTCCTCCCCTCCTCCTCCTCCTCCGCCGCTGCTCACCCACTGATGTGCTCTCCTCCCTCTCTGCTGCCAGTCCCCTCTGCCCGAGCCCGATGCATGAAATCAAAGATGCTCTATAGGGAGGGGAGGGATGCTGGATGATGCTGCTGCTGCTGCTGCTGCTCGCGCCCGGTGCGATGATGATGATGGTGATGCTAGGGCCAGGCAGTCATTAAGGCGAGAGATCCCGAAACGAATTGGGCGTCCTCCTCCTCCAGAATGGTCAAAACGGATGGATGGATGGACGGACGGACGGACGGACGGACAGGGCTGATGTGTGCACTATAGGAGCTATCCTCCTTCACACCCTCCCTACTCTCTCTCCTCCTGTGAGACTCGATGGCTTCCCCGCTGTGTGTCTGTGCGCGCACGTGCGCGTGTGTGCGTGTGTGTGTGTGTACCCGCGTGCGTGCGTGTGTGTTCGTGCGCGTGCGTGCGTGCGTGTGTGAGTGTGTGACTGTGCGTCACGTTGGTACCATAATTCCCACGGGTTTCATTCCCACTAGCTACGACGCGTGGGGCTATAATGTAGGCCCGTATAGTCTCCAATAGACGGAGAGTAAGAAAAACGGTCACGGTATGAAATAAATAAATAAATACATAAATTAATTAATTAAAAATATAAAATATACGGGCTACACGTACGATTGGAGGACGGAATTCTTGACTCTCTCTGTTTCCCCGTCGTTTCGTGGAATTGCATCAAGCCTTTTAGTCGGTATTCGTCGTTGCGCTCAATAGAATATGCAGCTCCAACATCACAGAATTACATCCTTTCGTTTCGTGGAGGAAGATAGCGTCGACGTGATATAACGGCCGGCCGCGCATCATCCTTCTGATCAGCCAAGAGGGATCGAAATTGAGGCGCAGTGCGCGAGAACAGGACGTCTCCGTAAAACACAGCCTGGCTGGAGAAGAAAAATCAGGCCAGTGGTCGTATAGGCTATAATAAAATTATGAAATAATAAAACATGTACAACCGTGAGAGAGACAGCTTTCCCGCTCGTGGCCTCGCCTCACGTCCGTCGTTCTGTCTATTCTCCTGGCTCTCTCTCTCTCTCTCTCTCTCTCTCTCTCTCTCTCCTTCTCTCTCTCTCTCTCTCTCTCTCTCTCTCTCTCTCTCTCTGCTGCTTGTTGCGCGTACTGCGCTCGAGAGCGCGCAGCATAGTGTACGTGTGTGTACTGTGTAGGCCCGTGGCCGTGCTGCTGTGTGTATGTGGGTGGGTGACGTGACGTAGCGTTTTCGCTGTCCTCGGTGTCAAACATGTATAAATAAAAAATATATTTGTCAAAAACCTTCTGAATATTGTGCAGGACATTAAGCTTTATGTGAACTTACTCAAGATTAAAACATTTCATTCCTCATTTCTTCAGAATCTTCAACCAAACATGGTAAATGTCATCTGGTGTGACTGTCCCGACCTTGTTTCTCAAAGTGGGAACTTGAATAAAACTAAGAAAAAGAATTGCTAAAATTCATTTAAAAATGAATTTAGGCAAAAAAAAATGTCTATTTGTGAGCCTATATCTTTTCAAAGTCCAAGCATAATGTTTTCAGTCATTTCTGATCAAAAAGATTTTGTCCCCCAAACCAAAATCATCTGGTGTGACACTAGTTTGGAAAAATTAAACAGGCAATAATTTGGACACCTACTGGGCTAGAGAGGTCCTTCTTCTGTAAGGCTATTCAGCACTCCCAGCACAACTGCAAGACAGGTGTCTGAGGTGAGTTATGATTTTAACATTTTCATGAAATGCCATCTTGTTGAAACTTTGACAAGTGTGGCACTTCTGGATGTCATCTGGTGTGACACCTTTTTCATTAATAAAGCAAAAGTTATTTGAAACTTTGGTCATAATTACATGTAAATCTAGGTTGTTTTGTTATAGCTAGCATGTTGTTAGCATGCTAATGTGTACCTGGTAGCCTCAAGATAGTCCTAAATGCAGAAAACGTCATCTGGTGTGACACTTCGTCATCTGGTCTGACATATCTGCTTGTCACGCCAGATGACTTGATTGTCACACCAGATGATATATACTGTATTTTCCTACAGACATAACAATAAATAACAAGTCCCATGTTTCTTTTGTCCATTTAAAACATTTTAACATGTTTAAAACAACGTTTTAAACATTTTTACATAATTTAATTTAGCTTCATTCGGTGATACAGCAAATTCATCAGACAGAGCAGAAACCCCTTCACAGAAACCTAAACCTTATATTGTGGTAACACTTTATAATAACTATCCGTTATAAGCAGTTAATATAAGACACTTGACAACAGAAAATGGGTGGTAACCGGAATCGCACAAACTGCTTCCTCATGAGCAGCATTCCTTATACATGGGGATTCAAGAGGGTCACCTGGAACTTTTCAGAGCGTTCCCATGGAAAGGGCGCACCTGATGGTGTGGGAGGGGTGCTGAAGCGTAAGGCAGACATGTATGTCCTCGGAGGCAGTGACCTACAAACACCGAGGGATCTGTGTGAGTATTTACAGAAGTCCTCTGAAAAAGTCACTGTCATGTGGATCGAAGAAGAGAAGATATCCAACATGGATGAAATGGTCCCTCCATCAGTGCGTCCAGTGACTGGCATCAGCACTACGCACCAGGTTCTTTCTATCTTCCCGGGAAAGATAGTTTACAGAGACCTGAGTTGTTTCTGCCAGTTTCCTCAGATCTGCACCTGTCACAACCCACGGAAATTACAGTTCGACCAAGTCTCCAGGGCTGAGGTGCCAGGTGACAAGACAAGTGATGAGTAAGTATAACTAAATCATTCTCTTTGCCAATTTTATGATACCTGTAATTGTACCTGTTTAATGACAATAAAGTAACTTATGTCATCCATTCATTCCTTTTCTTCCTTAACTAAGTGGTGGCCCATCTGCGGAACTGCCCCCTTCCCAGGTCAGCTGCAGGCCCAAAACAGCTTCCGGAGCTCAGTGAGTATAACATACTTGGCAAACTTGAGGACTTGCTAGTAATTACATTTTACTACTAAAAACAATCTACCTGACAAATAAATTACATTTAAATGTCTCCTCCTGAAGGTCTTCTACTCAGGTGCTGGACACAAGTGCATATATTGGAGAGGCCCAAGCTGAGGATTCAGACACCTCCTCAGATGAATACACACAAGGACAGTTTGTCATAATCAAATATGAGGGAAAGCCATATGTGGGGCAGATTGTTACCATTAATAAGGAGGGGCTAGAGATAAACTGCATGAATCAACTTGGAAAAATGAAAAATGGTTTTGTCTGGCCAAAGGGGCGAGACTGCATTTTCTACAAAGAGCAGGAAGTTGTCTGTGGCATAGCAGAACCGCAACAGGGCAAACGGT
Source organism: Nannobrachium achirus (assembly GCF_963921795.1). Lineage (NCBI taxonomy): Eukaryota > Metazoa > Chordata > Actinopteri > Myctophiformes > Myctophidae > Nannobrachium > Nannobrachium achirus. The sequence continues at coordinate 61,613,347 of NC_137812.1, forward strand.
TTGCTACCCTCACCAAATGTGACTGGCTGATGTACAATACAGTCTAAATGTCTATACCCTCACCAAATGTGACTGGCTGATGTACAATGCAGTCTAAATGTCTATTCTAATCTAATCTAATACTTTTGTACTTTCACTCACTGGACTGGACAATGAGGTAAGGTAGGACCCGAGACAAACATAGCGAAAATAGCTGATCTACAAGCTCTCAACGCATTGTGCTGCGAGAGCTTGTAGATCAGCTATTTTCGGAGTTGCACAACCCAGCACTCTTTAGCTAGTGGAGATGTGGTGTAACGACATGATTCGTAATTAAATTTGTTCAACTCAAAATGCTGTGTTCAAGTTCAGGAGACTTCGGAAAAAAGTAATACACCTGAATGCTGAGTTGTTTCCAATAATTGGTGTTAATAAAATGTTGCCTTGGCTCCCAGTGTGGCTATGCACCTTATTGTCTCTTTAAGATCCTTCTGCCGTGGGCCGGCAGAAGACTTAGGTGTGCGTAGCATTCCTGTGCACATCCTCATCATCCATCTACTACTACAATTCTTTGTTATCCTATGTTAAGGCCCAACAATACTATCCTGTTCAGAAATATTAAGGCCATGTTATTTAATGTTAAAGCAATTTTACTGTTGCTGTTTTTCCTGGGTAATTGTTTAATCAATCAGTAAAGTTCAGTACTCACTAATAGGTAGGTTAAAACACAGTTTGCTTTGACACATGAAGATATGGTCATCTGGTGTGACACTAAGTCATCTGGTGTGACATTCCAAATAGTGAGAAATCATACCTTTATTAATGATGAAACCGAAAAAATGTGTATGGTTTACATAGAAAATAGTATCAGGAAGAGTCACAAATATTTGTGTAATTTTAAAGAAAGTTTTTGTCAGAATAAAATTAAAATATGTTGAAAGATCGACAACATGGGCCTCACACAGAGTGTTGATTATGAAAAAAATATACAGATTCAATTAATTTTCACAAAACTATAGTGGATCACAGGTTAGTTATGATAAAGGACTTTGATAAAGTGAGTAACTTAAGAAAGGTGTACTCCATTTTCATTTTATGAACAATTATTGTCATGTCACACCAGATGACGGTTTTAGGCACAAGTACAACAAACTGCTCAATAAAGTCTGATTCCAATAAAATATCTAAAAACAAAATGTGTTTCCATAAAGTTGAGAGTGAGTAGAACAAAAGTAAATAATTTTTATGCCTGCTATTTAAAGTTTTTTAAAAAACATGTTTTTTGGGGCGTCACGTCACTGACCCATGTATGTGCACGTGTGTGTGTGTGTGTGTGTGTGCATTTGAGAGAGAGAGGGCGGGGGCTGCTGCTGCTGCTACTACACACGTTCAAGCTCGTTTGAGAGCGCAACAATAACATGCCATTGATATAGCATACAAAATTACAAATAGGTATATAGCCTATAGGGGATAGGCATATTATGCTCACTACAATTATTATTTACCTATAGGCCTAATTATTTAGCCAATTATCTGCATGTCAGATGCCAGAATCATTATGTCACATAGGCCTATAATATTCCACCCCTGATAATAACACGATGGAGGGCTTTGTGCTGGTTGTAGAGTCTCTGCCTACACATAAGCCCTACAACAGCATTCCATGAATGCCAGCAGAATAGCAGCAGCATCTCACATTATGAAGGAACAGGCTTTACAATGTGCTCTAGCTGCTCATGGCTACCATGTCCATGTCCCCTCCCCTCATGTCCCTCCTCACCACAAGATCCTGTCATATTCCCATTCATAAACTCCATCAAACCTGTCAATCATCCAGACCTAGGCCTACAGGTCTTTCTTAGCAGCACCATGATGACGTAGCATCTCTCACATTAGGCTACGTGATAACATGATGGCTCCTCCACTCTCCTCTTCAGTCTGCCAGTTGAAGCTTTATCATATGTGACACTTCCTACACTATAGCCTACTGCAGGCCACCTACAGGATAATCTGTAGGCTATTTTGGAGAGTTTATGAGAAGGATTACAAAAGATTAAATTGTTCTTCATTTGTTAATCCACATTCATTCATGGAAGACCAGGAAATGAATATAGCCACAGCACATTTAAATACTGGTTGAATAATCCAGCCATACTATTTTGTAGAAACAATTTCTGTGCAATAAACAAACCCATTAGAGTTGAATACTGAGACTATAACATGCTCATATACTGTAGCCTACTGTATTGCTTGCTATTTGCATGCAAGCACCTGTATCAAGTGCAAGTCTAAATGGTGCATTTTTGGGGTAAATAGGCCTTGTGCATTATAGTGCCTTTATCCAAAGTGATTTACAATGTGCATTACATTCACTCCATGTAGGCTATAGGCTAGTCAATGTTTTGCTAAAGGAACCAGTGGAACCCGGGAATCAAACCGGGAACGCGTCTGATTCCCAAGCGGCTACATCCTCCTGGGCCACTGCCAAAACTCCACAACCTCTATAATGTATAATAACATGAGCACTGCAATATTATTGTTGTACTGTAAACTGGATCCATGGATGAAACATGACTTGTCTCATATAATACTGTAAAGTGTAAACCATGTATGAGGCGTTCCCAATGCAGCTATACACACAAATATGGAGTGTGTTAACCTCAATGTGTCGTCATCAACAAACAAATCAGTCAGCTCCATATTATTGTTCAACGTAGGTGTGTATTACATTACAGTAGTAAATTATTTTCATTTTTACTATTTATTGCGCCAGCAGAACACGCAAGAATAGCAGCAGTATGTTGGTGTCTGCCGTGTTTAAGCCCATAGCCCAATCAGGGACCAGCATTTCTGGCAACGTCATCATTTACAGCCAATGAGGGACCAGCATCCCTGGTGATGCCAGTGGTGATGGCACCTCATGGCGCGCTCTGCTGGCGCACAGGTAGGCCATACATGGCCTACTTGTGCAAGGCTCAAGTCGGCACCTCGACAGAGTGCAGTTGTAGTTTTCTCTCTTTTCTTATGTATTCTTCTATGTGAGCGCAACCCAGATTGAGATCTGGTTCTGGTGTCTAAAGAGGGGGTGGGACCCTTGATAAACCCTTGATAAAGTCATTTTATCTTGACTTATCTTTTTTCTTTTTTTATAGAGAATTGATTGATTATAACATGGAATGTGTGGGCAGCACAAACAGATCTTTCCACTGAAAGGTCAAAGGTCCTATCCCTGGCAGGTAGCCTGTGTCCACTAAACAGTGACCTGTTCTGTTCTAGTGACACTGAGCCCCTCCTTGTGCTCACTCCACATAAATTGCTCTCGATAATGCATGTCAGCTAAATGTTAAACATAAAATGTGTTTTGACTGGCAGCCAGCCAGAACAAATATATGGGGAAACAATGTACATTACAATGATCTATCTTTGAAAAATCAAAAATGTTTCAAGTAATTTTCATCTTCTGTCGGGCGCAATAAAACAGGCTGTAATGACAAGACTTTGGCTTAGGCTTGGAATTGGCTTGACTGTAGTTGGCAGCATTTAAAGACATTTAAAGACAGCATATTCGACACACCACGCAGTGGTCAGTATATCGCTCTGCAGCGCTTAAATGTTGTTTAGATGTTGTTTTATGGCTCAATCTGAAGCCGCAAATTGTTTTACCTTGCATGCACCTGATTCTGTTCTGCCTCATTTTTGAGTTCTTTGAGTTCTAAAATGTTATTCCAAAGCAATGTTAAAGCAAGGGGGAGAAAGAAATTAGGCTGCACAGCATCAGCAAGGGCTGAATCCCTATAGGCCTACAGACCCTTCTCGAAAAATTATAATATAGTGTGAAAAAGCATTGCAGATGCCATAGCACCCCAAATCATAACTGACTTCGGAAACTTCCCATTGGACTTAAAGCAACTCTGACTTCAGAAGGTTGATATTTCGCAAATATAAATCCTTGTTTGAGTGGTCTCGTGTAATATTGTAATATTTTGAAATATGCACTTTTGATATTCATGAGCTGTATGGCATAAAAATTCAAAATTGTAACAAAAAAAGGTTTGGAATAATTCACTGAATGTCCAATGTATCTAGAATATATGAAGGTTTCAAGAAATATATGAAAGTTTCAGGACATTTTACTTTTACACAATATTCATATTTTTCGAGAAGGATCTGTATATGCACCCATCTGCCAGCCTTTGTCTTTACCCACAAACATTTCACAAATACTGTATACAAGTAGGTCGGGAGTGGCTTATTGTCGGTATCAGCCGGTAACACGCAGTCTGTCCCCGTTACAATGCGCTAGACCCCTGGGAGATGGACTGCTGAGGTGGAGCGCCACACCTACCATCAGCTCCCAGTACTTGCCGCACGACTTGCTAAGCCGTGCTACTCATGCGCTGAGTTGGCGGTGCCCGGAATCGAACCCATGACCTTGAGGTACAAAGGCGAGAGCTCTATACACCAAAGATATTAGGGTGCTTTGTTACCAGCAGTAGTTTTATAGCTGTCCTTAAATCTGTCATAGAAAAATACAATTTAAATTGAGCATATTGTTACGGCACCAGCATAGGAGAACCAAGGCCCAAACCTGTGAACACTCGCTTCAAACCTAGTAATGAACCACCAGCAAGCAGGAATTTAGTTGTATAATTGTTTTACTTCAGAGTGGGTTAGTCGTTATAAAATAATTAACCAAAACAACTAAACAATATATACCCTAACTTTTTTTTAACTAAATAAATATAACCAAAAGACAACTGTTGACCTAACTCAAGCCAAAAGAATGATCAACCACAGCTACCAAAACCCAGTTCTTAACTAACTTCAGCAGCACAGTATGAGAAGAGCACAACATGTTTCCTGGCTGGTCAAGTTGAAGTGAAGAAAGAGGCATGCTGGCACTGAGAAGAGCTGGCCTTTTATCCTCCTCCTCAAGCTGGGACCAATCACCTCCTGGTCACCACCTACTCTCTCAATCATTCGCTCACACCTCTGCCACTCACTCATCACACACCTGGCTGCAACACATCACTCAACAACAGGATCACCCCACACAAGGACACAGAACTTATACTGTAAATATTTATTACATTATGACATGTACAAAGACCTCATCATAACAATACGGTACAAATATAGCGTTTTAATCAACGAGCTGGGCCAGATGTATGGAGAACCTGTCTGGAGGCGACAATGGAGGGCTCGTCTGAGGACCACCTATAGACCTTGAGAGACTGTCATGTCGTTGAACCCTCCAAAGGAGTAGATTTTGTCTCCCACTGTCACAGCGACAGGAGTAGGACTCACTGAGCCTCCTTTCTTACAGACCGTCTAGTGGAACATCTTTCTCCCTGTCTGTCTGTCTGTCTGTCTGTCTGTCTGTCTGTCTGTCTGTGTATCTATATCTATCTCATACTATGTCGTTATAAGCCTCGGTCCCAGTATCGACATAAACTAGAGGTTTGCGCACGCTTCGCCCGTTTTAAATAAGATATTATGATGTCACGTGAAACTTGACCATTGGTCCATTCATATTGTCTGGTTGACCAAAATGCCATGTGAGGCTCACCAATCCACCAATCCTCAAGATCTTCAGACATATGCCCGTTTATGCCCGTTCTGATTGGCTACGGGCAGCTCTCATGTGCCCCTCTCTGATTGTCTACAAGCATAGACGGCCCCTCTCGTGACGTCACCCTTTGCCCCTCTCTGATATGGCCTATGTGCCAGCAGAGCACGCCTTGTAATTTATATCAGGGTGCACCTGTTGATGGTGACGTCACCAAGAAAGCTGGTCCGTCATTGGCTGTTGATGGTGACCCTTTTTCAAGGGTTTTCCCATTGGATGACGTAAGCGCAGACACAAACACACACACACACACACACACACACACACACACACACACACACACACACACACACACACACACACACACACACACACACACACACACACACACACACACACACACTTTCTTTCTTTGTTTCTACATTCTGGCTATCCAGACTCGCAGTTTCCCAGCATTGCATCTTTCTAGTTTATAGTTAGATTACATAGTGTCGTCAGCAGGTTTGATACGGCTGGATCATGTGCTGGAAAATGGTAATGACTGAGTTTTACTGTTCCTAACCACAGTTTAAAGGGGTGTGGGTCTGCCAAAACGCCACAAAGGGCGCTCCAACAAACACAATTGTCCGTGTTCGCGGGTGGGAAGCCAGGATTGTGTCCTTGTCACTGCACTGGCAACGCATAATGGTTGGTAAAAGCACGTGTTCAGCAGGGACAAGAAGAACCCTGCTGAACACGATCCCAGTGAGACTCCTCACTGTCAGGTGTAAAGATGCTGGTGATTCCATGTGTATATAGGCACATGATAATCTATAGTCTATACACGCCCTTGTCCCCATGGCATACCGCACCCATGGGGAGATTAACAAGGACTAAATTAGGGGGAAGAAGAAATACATAAATAAACAGTTCTTTAATTAAAAGTGTCTGTGTTCTCCTGGGGGAAGGCAGTAACACACAGATGCGTTATATCTTATACACTTACAGTACACACATCTGACAACCACAAGCTGAGCCAATACTGTCCTACCCACGCCTAAAGCATTGAGACTGTCCTACCCACGCCTAAAACATTGAGACTGTCCTACCCACTAGCCTAAAACATTGAGACTGTGCTTGACAATATTCAGCTTTTTGGCTAAATTAGATGTTATTGTCAGCAGTCCAGGAATTAAACAGTTTATATTATGATGTCCAAATCCTAAACAGGAAGCTGTCAGTTATCAGACATAATGGAAAAACCCCATTCAGGTCCCTCTTCCCACCTCCTCTCATATCCCTCTCCATCTCAACCTCCTCCTCCTCCTCATCTCCACTTCTCAGGCACGTGCACACACACACAGACAGTAAAGGGGACTTGGCCCTGCCCGTCTGTAAAAAAGTGCCCTCTCCAGACTATGAATGCAAGCAGTGAAAATTGCGAGCTTGGAGGTCTGCTATTTTCAATATTTTCACCAAAAGGCCCTTTTAGATATTTCAGCCCCGGCACCTGTAACATTCTCTGCACGTCCCTGCCACCTCTGTCCTACCCCCTTTTCTTCCTTTTCTTCTTCTTCTTCTTCTTCTCTTCCACCTCCTACTTGAGTCTTTCTCATGAAGTCGCTGAAGCTGCGCATGGCTTTTTCATCAAATTCCTCATCGATCAATAAATTCCTATCCTCTGACGTTTCCTGTCAGTTGCGGAACATGCAGTGGCAGTTAGGGCCAAGGCTACTGCGTTCCAATGAGGAGTCAGGGCGCACGACCACCACTGTGGGCAGCTGCTGCTGCTGCACCTCAAAAATAGTTTCTAGCTCCCTGTGGAGAGATAGTCATGCACACGTGATGATATACTGTAGCCAAGGTTTTGTACACACTGTACTGGTTGTCTTTCTTTTAAACAATATACTGTAATGTACTACCTCATGATGGCTCCCTAGCTACTCCCACCCACCTCCTGTAGGGGTCATCATATGTCAGGAACAAACGCTTTTTGGACTGCTCCTTGAGAAAGCTCTCCAGCTGTTCCTCTGACTGGTCCAAGCTGGGAGAAGAAAGGAACAAGTTGTGTGTGAAGAAAGTGTGTGTGTTTGTGTGTGTGTGCGTGCGTGCGTGTGTGCGTGCGTGCTTGCGTGCGTGCATGTGTGTGTGACATAACATGCAAGTGTGAGTCACATATACCCTTGGCTCTACATTTATATTCACTCACTCACACAGTGACAGTTTTGTTTCCCCGCTTATACGCTTACGTGATCAATGAATTGAGTGCAAAGGACCCCAATGGAAACAAGCCACAGTGCTTTCTTGGGTTTAAATCCTCTTATAGCAGACCTTGTATTGAACTGTACTGTTTTCTGCAAACTGCTAATACAGTATTCAATCAATCAATCAATCAATCAATCAATCAATCAATCAATCAATCATATTGGGATCTTTGGGATATCACATGGACACTATGGTTCTGAGCCCAGTGTTCCATGCTATTGATTGCTTGGAATGTTGGCAATCTGACGCTTATTCTATGGTTGCACTTGTCATAAGCTTCTGACAAGAGTGTCCCGTGTTTGTGCATGTGTGCGGCGTGCCCATATGTCTTAATGTTTACACATACATCTGCTGTACAGCAGAACCAGCTGTGCAGAACAATCAACAACTCGTCTGTTAGCTGTAGGTCTGTTAAGTGTTGAGACAAACTCCTGGCAGCTCTCACACTCAGCAGATCAGGGACGTGCTGGCCATTGGGAAAAGCGGGACAACTCCCGAATGGCCGGTTCATTCCCGGCCGGTCCAGGCCGGCCATTTGGAAAAAAAATGAAAGAAAATGTCGGCCATTTGGGGGGCTGGGCGGCCAACAAAGTAAATCGTCACTGTCGGGCAGAAACCTTGTATCTCCCAAGTTTCAAATTTGTACATTTTTTCGCAAAGCAATTAAGCCCTGCTTCATCATACAAGGCCTTCGCACAAAAGTAGTGAAAACAGCAGATCTACAAGCACACAACGCCTCGCGGTGCGAGGCGTTGTGTGCTTGTAGATCGGCTGTTTTCACTAGTTTAAATCATTTTTAAAATGATAAATACAAAACAAACGGTTTTGGATATACAAGGTTTCCACCCGACAACGACGAAATATAACTCATGTAATTAGCCCACTGACTTGTCACTTGTCATGATCGGAAATGGCAAATCTTTGAGTAGCAGCAGCTCTATAGCGCGCAATGAGGGCCTCTCCAACTCTTTTTCCCGGGCTGAATCAGGGGCCCAGCACGTCCCTGCAGCAGATGCACAGAACAGCATGTACATACAGGTCCTTATTGTTCTTCACCAGAACATTATCGATGAACAGGTCCACCATGATGTGTGGTCAGGCTTCAATGGGAAATCAATCATTTTTAATAATATTGCATGTATGTGTAATAGCAGCAGGCCTAACAGACTATAAAGACCAGAAGCCTAAAATCTGCCACAGATTGGAATTGGCTGAAATCAATCCATATTTGAATCTAATTAGTGTCTAATTAGTTTTCCGCTGCCATTGGAAATTGATGGAAAGTGACATCACTGATTCTGATTGTAGTTGAGACGCATTTGGAATTCAATGGGGGAAAAGTGCAATTGGAATTCAAAATTGTTAATAAATTCGCCAACTGCTTTTCACTGACTATACATTTCTGTAATTGACATTCAATGGGGGAAAGGTGCAATTGGAATTCAATGGGGTAAACATTGCAATTGAAATTCAATTGCAATTGGAATTCAATGGGGTAAAAATTGCAATTGGAATTCAATGGGGTAAAAATTGCAATTGGAATTCAATGGAAGAGTGATGCTAGCTCGAGGATTGGTCAGGCTTCACATGACAGTTAGCTACCTGCAGAATATCGTCACGGCAACCACATCTGCAATTTTGTTCAGTTGCATCTTTCTCTAGTTACAGTATAATTATGTCTTGTGCAGTTTGCCTATCATTCTGCATAAGCCCTTTTAATTACCAGAGTCCATCTTGTTTTGGTAGCAGATAATGTAGCTGCTTCATCAACTTTTTATAGCTCCGTACCTTGAGGCTGTGAAGCCAACACAGTTTGTTGCTGCGTGGTTTCCCTTGCACGTTGTCTCCCTGGACTCAGCGTACATCTGTTCTATCACTGTCACCTTTCTCCTCTAACTTGATGGCATCTGCCACTGCCACCTCCTCCACTCCCCCCTCCTCTGTTCCTTTGTGTCTCCGCTCCCCTCCCCTCCCCTGTCTAGAGAGGGAGATTACAAGGTCAGGTGATGAAGCGACAGAGAGATAAGAGACGCACTACTTAGAGTGGTGTGTGTGTGCGTGTGTGGAGAGGTGAGAAATGTGATATGATGCACATTAGTCACGTATGCATGTACTTATTTATTAGCATTAGAAAATGTATAATTGTTTGAAAATATACTGTACAATATTTCTTATAAGAAGGACAAATATAGTGTATAGAAAATTAGTAATTAACCTCAACTGAAAACATGTTAAGCACAAACAAGACATTTATAATTTATCATAAATCAGAATAAAACTGCCTCCTGAAACCATAAAGTTAACTTTGGTTGTATTAGGCTAAGCATCCAAAATGTTATAGATCAGACACTGGCTAGTTGAGAAGAGAAGAGATGGGCCCTGTGATGGGCAACCAGTGAGAAATGGCCCACATCCACCCATGTAGCTCTTCAACCTGAATCCTGCAGTTACAGGCACCAAGGTCATAATGGATTGTGTCTGTGGTCTATTTCAGCACCCATAAGAGCCATTTACTCTCACCTACTAGCTGTAATTCAATGAACAGTCAAACACCACTTAAAAACGTCAGTATTTTTGAAGCGGTGAAAACCGCTTCCAATGAATGGCTTTGTGTGTATCACGCCCATATATGGTCATTTCAGTCCAGAATGAACAGGCTTTTTCAAAAACAGAATGTCCGTTTAATTACCATATATGGTGATCTCAGTCCAGAATGAACAGGGTTTTTCAAAAACACAATGTATGTTACCTTATGTCCATATATGGTCACTCCAGGCCAGAATGAACAGGTTTTTTCAAAAACACAATGTATGTTACCTTATGTCCATATATGGTCACTCCAGGCCAGAATGAACAGGTTTTTCCTGTCCCACAGAATGTCCGTTTAATTACCATATATGGTGATCTCAGTCCAGAATGAACAGGGTTTTTCAAAAACACAATGTATGTTACCTTATGTCCATATATGGTCACTCCAGGCCAGAATGAACAGGTTTTTCCTGTCCCGTACGTGTAAAATATCAGTCCAGAATGAATAGGCTTTCTCAAAAAGCAAAATGTGTGTCCCATGTCCATATATGGTCATTTCAGTTCAGAATGAATAGGCTTTATATGTCCTGTACATCTAGAATATGTGTGCGGTGTCCCTCCCGGTCAGATCCCTCCCATATATGGTCATTTCAGTCCAGAATTAACAGGCTTTTTCAAAAACAGAATGTCCGTTTTACCATATATGGTGGTAATTAATGTCATAATTACCACTGTCATACCAGCTCTCCAAATACATTCAGGATAGAGGTTTTATCTGTCCACCGCTTCACTTCGAACCGAGGTTTGATTTTAACAAAATGAATAGGATGACGCCTAAGAGATCATTTGTATTTCAGAGCCATTGAATGATAAGTCTTTGTTGTTTTCTTTAAGAAAACCAATAATAGCATCCAAAAATCAAATTCTTATACAATTTAAAGCATACTGTCAACTTCATCCAACTCATCCATGTCAAATTTGTGAACAAAAGCAGACTTTTAGTACTCATGGGCTTAGAAAACCTGATTAATGTGAGGAATGGGAACAGTTGATTTGGCATCGTTCTAAATCTTTTACAAAGAAGCCTGGCTTGAATAGATAAGATGGCCAGACAGACCAGACACAGTCCCGACATGCCTGGCTTTCACTAAATATGAGTCTTTTCTATCCTCTTTCACCTCTTTCTCCCCCATGGCCATCTCCCCCCTTCTTTGTCCTTAGGCCATCTTCCATCTTGCTGCTCGTCCTGTCCTTCGTAAGCCTCTTTCCCTGTCACCCAGGGTTTCCACCATCTCTTTTTCCTCTTATCGTCTTCAGTCTTGTACTTGAGTCTTCTCACAGGGTCAGTGGCACTACGCAAATTCAGGTCGTCAAACTCCTCACGGAGCATGAAGCTCCTCTCGATGATCTCCGCTGACTCCTGCCAGTTGCGGAAGCAGTCGGTGCCGTTGCGGCTGATATCCTCCACAGCGTTGGAGGAGAGGATGGAACCGTCAGGACGGAGGATGATGACTGTAGGAACTTCTTTCACTTTAAACATGGCCTGGAGTTCACTGAGGAGAGAGAAAACACATATACGCACGCACGCACGCACGCACGCACGCACACACACACACACACACACACACACACACACACACACACACACACACACACACACACACACACACACACACACACACACACACACACACACACACACACTCAGTTCTGCGCATAAATGTGATACAGTATGTGATGCCTCTCGAATTATGACTGGTTGTGGTTCTCGTTTTGTATCATGTTGTCAGTGAATTGTGGTATCTGTCAATGTATTTTGTTTGTGTATTATGTGTTGTGACTTTTGTGTCCTGATGGCTGCTTGGTGCAAAAGGAATTTCCGCAAGGACAAAACAATCTACAATATCTTCAAATGGCTAGTAGCCAAATTAGACTGGTATGGTCCTACACGCCTAGAATAATTAATCCCAGGCTAACTCCCTTTACTCAGTCAGTTTCTCGCTTTCTCTGTCAGTCTCAGTCTACACTATGGTCTCAGTCTATCACTATTTCCACCTACTTCCTGTATGGGTCCTCGTGGGCCACGAACAAACACTTCTTGTGCAGTTCCTTGAGGGTTCTCTCCTGCTGCTCCTCTGACTGGTCCACACTAAGAGGGAAAGGGAAAGAAAACGATTAGACAGCCAGCTCTCATTCAAGGCACACATTGCATCAGTCACCCGATCCTATAACATGCGTAGGATCAGACCCTTCCTTATCCAGGAATCAGCCCAGCTCCTCATCCAGTCATAACAAAACTTGACTACTGTAACTCTCTCCTCACTGGCCTCCTGGCATGTGCACTTAAGCCTCTCCAATTTATCCAAAATGCCACAGCACGATTGGTCTTCAACCAGCCAAAATGTTCACGTTTCCCCCCTTCTCCGCTCCCTCCACTGGCTCCCGGTTGCTGCCCACACAGAATACAAAACACTGATGCTGGCCTTCACAGCCACCCAAGGTATGGCACCTCCATACCTTCAGAGCCTGATTGAACACTACAACCCCATCCGTGCACTCAGATCAGCTAACACGTACAGGGATGCTGACAGAACCTTCGCTATAAAACTCCAGGACAACCTGGCCCCTAAACTGTGGAATAAACTCCCAGTTGCACTTAGAACTGCAGACTCACTCCCTGGCTTCCGCCGTGGTCCGAAGACTCATCTATTCAGACAACCTTAGCCCATAGCACTTACCATACTTGCCTACTTGCCACTTTATAGGTGCTTGGTCTACCTGTTTTTCTTAGATTTGCCAACTATTTATTTCCATTTGATGTATTGATGTTGATGTACTGATGTATTACCTTGCTTACTGTAAATCGCTCTGGATTAAGAGCGTCTGCTAAATGCTTAAATTGTAAATTGTGTGTGTGTGTGTGCGTGCGTGCGTGCGTGCGTGCGTGCGTGCGTGCGTGTGTGTGTGTGTGTGTGGAAGGGACGCGAGTGTGTGCGTGTGTTTATACAGTATGTACTGTGTGTTTACGCAACAGGCCAAACAGTTTGAATGAGACCAAGAGACCTGATGTAGATCAAGGCCAACAGCGCTGGGTACTCTATGTAGAAGGGATCTTTCAGACGTTTGAAGAAGTCGTTCAGCGTGGGGAGGAACTCCTGGCACCGCTGACACTCGGCGGACGCAAAGAACAGCATCAGGATGCGGTTCTCCAGGATCCCAGTGATCTCACGCTCAGTGTTCAGCTCATCCTGGTCCAAGTTGTTCTCCACCAGGACCCGGTCCAAGAACAGGTCCACCATGGTGAATGGGTTCGCTAGGACTGTGCAACAAGTGAAATTGTGTTCAAAGGGGCCACACGATTGCTTTTAAAAAATACATATTTTATATGAATATTGGTCCATAATACGGTTTTAATCAGGTTTTAACCTAAACAACCGCTCGGATATTGAAATGTCATGTTCTGTCTGTCTCTAATTCCAAGCCATTTCAGATGCAATACCAAAATGCCCTTTGTTGGCAACGGGGTGCTGTGTTTGGGCTAAAATTGGAACGATACAATATATCGTTCCAATTTTAGCATGGCACCATGCTAATCTAACCTGTATCGTTCAATTTTTTTTGCACCACCCCATAGTCTCAATAGTTTCCACCCCAAAAGTACCGCCACCTTCTCTTCAGTTGACAGGAACCTGAAGTGGAGGGCCGGTACTATGGAAATGTGCCCTAGTGTGACATCACACCAGTCCCCTTTTCAGGAGAGAACCATTCGGACACACCCACTCAGAAAATCACAGAAATGAAAATCAAGGTTTAGAGTTAATCAATTGTTTTTTTTGGGTGGAAATGGGAATAATAAAATACATGAAAAAATAGAAATGTTTGAATTTTATGGTGTGGCCCCTTTAACAACTTGAACCCCAGCATCCCTATTCTGGGGGGAAGGTTCACCAAAAACAGCCGATCTACAAGCTCACAACGCGTCACAACGTGACGCGTTGTGAGCTTGTAGATCGGCTGTTTTTGGTGAAGAGAGTTGAGGTAGATGGAAAAAGAACTCATCAATCACAGTGCAAATCAGGTGTGCTTTACTAAGCATAGAGGGTCTGAGTGGTTAACCACTCAATGCCTATTTAATACTCTATCATAATGGTAACAAGCAGGGAAGTAGCCGATAAACTGCAATTCTGCTATTCTCCCTATCTTTGAATTGTTGAACCTAATATTGAGAAGCCCCAAATATAGGGACAGCAAGTTCTACAGTAAGTGGTTAAAGTAAAATGTAGGCATTTAGTATTTATCTGCAGAGCAACTTAGAAAGTGCAAGATCAGAGTAAGTGGCATGAACCCTAGTGACGAGCGTTCATGCCATTTGCCCCAATCATTATAGGGCCTAGACAATACAGAGTACAGCTCAAGTAAATAGTGCAGAGAAAACAATTAACCGATACAATTAACTAGGATACCATCAAACCTATCACCATTCTGACATAAACAGGATATCTTATGACATACTTTTGGAGGTGAATCTACATTGGGAATGCCTCACAGAGATGCAGTACCAAAGTATTGTGTTTCTTGTGCAAGACAGACAGCATTGTTATGGGTTCACATTTTAGGTAAGCTCTTGACTATGAATTTTTTTCTAACTATAATTTTAATTACAATGATTAGACTTTAAGTTATATGCAGTGTTTGGGGTTTGGAAAAGGGTTATTGACAAAAGAACATTAATATGCATACTTATTTCTGATCAATAATGATCAATAACAGTGTAAACACTGATCATCAATCTGTTCATTTACTATTCTCAAATTGACTATAACAGCCAGGACTTAAGGTCTTATGCTAATTGCTCTTATTGATGGGAATTAACCCACAACACTTCAGAAACAGTATCTGTCACAGATATACCCAGTGGGAATACCATTACAAACACTGAGGCAGCACACAGGGTTCTTTTACTTTGAGTAGATTCATGTTTCCAAAACAAATAACAAATTCAGGGAAGCACTAAAGCTCAATTTCATGTGTCAACAAACTCAACCTGCATTTTATAGTGAAATGATTCACTGCAAGTTGATTTATATTTATTTATTCAGTAAGCCAGTATCTTGGCTTACTGGCTTTTGAGATGTGAGAAGATCAAATTTGGACTGAACTATTTGTGATTTGTGAGAGTGAGTAGTATTGGTCTTTATGGGGTAGAGAATTTTAGGACAATACTGTATGCTTAACTATTTCACTTAACATTTTACTACACATTCAATGGTTGCACTTGATGTTAATTGCTATCAATCTTTGTTATTACAGCAGCTTAGTAATTAAGTAATTTACCTCACCTTGAAACCGCAACTCAGTGCTGGAGAAAATATCCAAGTGGTTCTCCTCTATTTTATGCCATTTTAATTCCTTTATTTCCACTGTCTCCTTCGTCCTTCACTTCGTCTTCACAGTCTTCCTGAAGCCGCTCCAAATCTGTCCAATTTGTATTCCTCTTACATAACCTAAGTTGATCAGTGTCCCCTTGAATGACGCCTTGCTTCATCTTCCCCTCTCCCCTCACTTGCACCCTCCTGTCCACAGGGGAGATTATAAGCTAGCACAAAGTGGAACAATGTAAGTTGCCGGCCGGGCTGACAGGGGGCTTGTCTACTTGTGTATGTGTACAGCCGCCAAAGCTCCAACAGATCAACATGAACAATCCCATTACGTCAAAGGAACGAGGGAGGGAGTAAAAGGAAGAGAGGGATGAGAAAAAAGAAGGGCAAATTGGATTGTGAGGACTGAGGAGGCGATAGAATTGATATGGGTCACACGGTAAAGAGTGAGAGTAACACAGAGAGAGAGAAGTCTATTGTTGTGCCAGAAGATTTAGTAAGGACAGAGAGGAGAGCTAATAGTCTTCTTACACCACAGGTCAAATGGGCTAGTTAAGGTTAAAGGGATATTACACTTTCAAAAAACTTTTTGTCATTGTATGGTCTAATCAGGCTTGTATGAACACCCTGAACAGTTTTTAGTTTTCTTCATTCAGTATTTAGATATTTGATGTAAAAGTTATCTGGCCCTCCAGGCCCAGGGCCTCTCCCCACACACACTCATTGTAACTTCAAACTCCATTTTAACCATGATAGATTCATTAAAAATACCCATTATTTTTTTCTGGTGACTCAAACTACCCTCCTAATACGTGAGCAGGCCGTGTTTTTTCCATAACGTTTTTCATGTATTTTTAATAATTCTTTGTGAAAATGGAAAAAATTAAATACAATAAAAATATATAAAAAATACATGAAAAACGTTATGGAAAAAACACGGCCTGCTCACGTACTAGGAGGGTATTATGAGTCACCAGAAAAAATAATGGGTATTTTTAATGAATCTATCATGGTTAAAATGGAGTTTGAAGTTACAATGAGTGTGTGTGGGGAGAGGCATGGGCGTGTCGGGCCTGGTAACTTTTACATCAAATATCTAAATACTGAATGAAGAAAATTAAAAACTGTTCAGGGTGTTCATACAAGCCTGATTAGACCATACAATGACAAAAAGTGTTTTTGAAAGTGGAATATCCCTTTAACTACTGCTCTCTAAAACAATGTTCCATGCCTTTGTTAAGAGTATTATATGAGTCACCAACATTTAAAGGTGTTTTGTTTGTTTGTTTGTTTGTTTGTTGGCCCTGATGCAGAAAGGTAGCTAGCTATTGATCTGCACTGGCACCTGCTGAAAATACCTGTTAATCTCATAGAGGGCAGGTGGAGTGAGAGAGAAAGAAAAAAGAGTAGATCTAATAGGATTAGTCTGGAACACACACAGTCATGTGCAATCACATGTGGAGCCATGCAGTGCTTGTTCCTGCATATTAAACACATTATACACAAAGACACAGGTAGCTACCTACTGTGTTTTCTTAATAAGTTCTTAGCTAGGCTACATGATTAACTTCATACCTGTCATGTTTATCATCCATTACAACTTACAATATCTCCCTGTGCCCAAACTGTCATCATTTATAATTACTAGAAGTCTAGTCGGCGACCTGGCCAACTCGGGAACAATGTAAATAGGGAATGAATGCCCCGCTATCTAGGTCGTCCTCAGACGAGCCCTCCATCGTTGTTTCCAGTCATCTCGGTTCTCCATACATCTGGCCAGCTCATTGGTGTTCTGTGTCCCTACGTCTTCCTTGAGTACGTCCACGTATGTTTTTGTGGGACGTCCTCGCGGCCGGTGCCCGTGTGTTGGCTCCCACAGTACCAATTTGCTGGCTGGAAGCTCCTGGTGTCTTTGGCAGTGTCCTGCTAGTCTCATTCTTCTGGTGGCAATTTTCTCGCTTACCTTTGGTATTCCCTCATACAGGCTCTCGTTTGTAACATGTGCACTCCTGTTGATGTTGAGTACTGCACGCAACATTCTAGTGTAGCACCCGTCTAGAGACTTCTGCAGGGTTGGCTTCAGGGTCCAGCATTCACTGCCATAGAGGAGAACAGACTCCACCGTTGCAAAGAAGAAGCTAAGTTTGATTTGGCGGGGGAGGTTAGAGTTCCATACACTGTTCATGCCGTTCAGGGCCCTCCAAGCGAGTGCCTTCCTTACTTTAAGGTCTTTCTCAGTTGAGTCGACCCATGCGCCCAGGTACTTGAAGTCCTTGACTTCCTTCAACACAGCTCCTTCTGTTGTTGTCAGAGGTGAGTGATCAGGTAGGTTATAGGTGATAACCTCAGTTTTCTTAGCGTTTAGCCTGAGACCAACTTTGGCACACTCTATCTCCACCCTGTTCAGGAGTTCTTGTGCTTGTTCCATGCTGTCGGAGAGCAGGCTGATGTCGTCCGCATAGTCCAGGTCTGTCAGAACTACTGCGGGATGCCGTCTTGACCTCCTTGGTGTTAGCGTGAAGCCAAGCTCTTGTTCCCGTCCCCCTATGGCTTTCCTGAGCGCATAATCTAGAACTATGATGAAGAGGTAGGGGGCTAGGGTGTCTCCTTGCATTACCCCAGCTCGGATGTCAAACACCTCACTGCTGCCATCTGGGGTCACCACTTTGGCCCTTGTTTTTGCGTACATGGTCTCGATGCCCCGCCCTTTAATGCAAACCCCATTATACCTGTTGTCATAGGATCCGTTTTGACCATCTGTTTGCGTGTGTCCATTTATGCCCATATATGGAGAGATATGTCTGTCTACGTCCATTTTCTGACATATATGGAGATCTCTGTAGGACCTGGTTTGACCATCTGTTTGCCTGTGCCCATTTATGCCCATATATGGAGTTTGCGACCTGGCCAACTCGGGAACGATGTAAATAGGGAATGAATGCCCCACCCTTTAATGCAAACCCCATTATATGGAGATCTCTGTATCTGTCTGTGTCCCTTTTATGCCCATATACTCTATCTGTGTCCATATTTTATGCCCATATGCCCATATATGGAGATCTCTGTATCTGCCCATATGCCCATATATGGAGATCTCAGTCTGTGTCCCTTTTATGCCCATATATCTGCGTCCATTTTATGCCCATATATGGAGATCTCTGTATCTGCCCATATGCCCATTCTCTGTATCAGTCTGTGTCCCTTTTATGCCCATATACGGAGATATCTGTCATGGAGATCTCAGTCTGTGTCCCTTTTATGCCCATATATCTATCTGTGTCCCTTTTATGCCCATATACGGAGATATATCTGTCTGTGTCCCTTTTATGCCCATATACGGAGATATCTGTCGGGTCGAGGCAAGGCCCCTGTATTGCCCATATATGGAGATCTCTGTATCTGCCCATATGCCCATATATGGAGATCTCAGTCTGTCGGGTCGAGGCTAGGCCCCTGTATCTGCCTGCAGTGATGTCACAATGACTCAGCGCTTGCGCCCGGCACTGCAGTGATGTCACAATGAGTCAGCGTTTGCGCCGATTTTGCGCCGATTTCCGCATAAGGAGATTCCGAACGTTTCGCGCCGGTTAGGGAAAACCGCGCGTCGGGTCGGGTCGAGGCCCGGCACTGCACTCCGTGCCGCGGCGGGGAACGCGCGTGCCGAATCTGAAGCCGGTGGGACGAACGGTTCTCGAGATACGCGGATTACAAACACACACGCAGAGACTTCTCGCATTTATAGATAGATAACAAATATATGAGCCTGACAACCTGCAGGAGAACTTGGACAATGTTTAGCTACTCACCAAGAGGCTGATATTATACATTATTATAATAAAATGAAGACTTTACCCTATGTGTTGTAGTTGGTGACCCTATTGATGTGTAGTGCTTGTGGTGGTCACACTGTTTATGAACCTGTCCTGCATGTACCGGTAAGCATGCACACACATACACAGTAAAACTGTCAAGATGTGGCTTCTCATTAAATCTACAACAAAATACCATTCCTCTGAAATGATAGAACCAACTTCTTACAGTACATCTGCTGTTTGCATATAGTTACAAAAAAAGAAGACCTGCATATTTTAGTGAGCTTGCAAGCTGTATCATTTTTGGATGAGAAAGTCCTTTGTGAGCATGCCAAGGAAGGACAGAGCAGGTGCGCAGTGAACGGCAGCTAAAGGACAAGCAGAAGTGTGGGAAGATGGTGGGATGCTACGTTATGAAGGTAATGAAGTTTGAGTCAATGGCAGAGAAGGACACAATGAAGTATAACTACGCTCAGCATACGAGCAAGTCATGCACCAGTGGGCACAGAGAAGGAGACTGTCCATATCCTTGGAGAAATACGGTGACTCACACTGTGAGGCATTGAGAAGACTCACTTTGATATTTTAGGGATCATGGTTCTTTTCTAGAATCATACCAATAAATTGAACAGGGTTCATTTGTAATTTATTTTTGTTTCACCCGATGCAATTGACATTTTCTCGCCCAGTGCCCATTATTATGTATAATTTACCAATTGCTCACTTTGGTCTGAGGTGTGTTTGGTGCATTGCTATCTTGTGAGAAAGGTTTGTCTGGTTTTACAGTAGCCAGAGCAGTAACACAGCAGATATTTCTTTAGTATTTAGAGAGATCGTTGATATTAAGTTGCACGGCTACATCTTGCAACCAAAACCCTCCAATTTAATTTTCAACATGATGGATGACATTGCTGAGGGACTCAGCTTTGAGGTTTTTACATTAATTTAATACTGTGTAAAACATGCATGTCTGTTGCCTACGTCATTTTGGCGCCAGTGTTGGGAGGTAGACACTTGGGAATAAAAATGGTATGTGCCACTGTGCCATCATATTCTACAGCATAATATATAGGGCCCCGATGTACAGTACTATTAACTGAGCTATGGCAGGGCTATCATGAATGTATATTCTGTTTTTGGATAAGCTAAATGAAATGACATACCAAACAACCCTTACATTACAAAAGTCCTTTATTCTTTGGTAGGCAGAACTTAAAAGGTGACTCAATTTGTTAGACATTTTAGTAAGATTCAATTATTGTTGAAGATATAGGTTTACTTCAATAAACAAAATGCAACTAGTGTGCCATTAAATTTAGATTAACGGCAAGATTTCATTTTATTTATAATTAGTATTCGAAAAGTTAATCTTTGCAATGTCAATTAGCATAAAATAATTATGAACTGTGTCCTATTGATGAACTATTACCGTATGAACACCATACAAAAATGATCTACATAAATTGTCAAATAACTGCTTGAAACTAAGTGCGGTGAAATAAACCTATAGTAAGCAAGGTACAACCACCACACCACAGCAAAGAACATATACATACATGCACGTATACATGCATGCAACTTTAAAGGGATAATGAACTTCTTTTTCAAATCTTGGGTTGTATACTGTAGGAACCTGTCCATGAATGAACTACAAATATTGTCAGTAAAGTTCTCTCTAGTTTCACTCTCATTGTATAGAGCTTAGAAGCCCCTACCAGTTTGGTGAAATATCGCTGGTAAGTGTAAAAAAACATAAAAGGAAAAAAAGGTGCAATGTACAGTACTATTCATCTGGGGTATTCACAAGATTGCACAGCCCGCGGCAACCACTGAACAGTGACAACACTTTGTTACTGTCAACTGTACTATATACTACAGCCCATTCTCTACGGGGCCCCATTCAAGGTGATTTTCACCTTTTCTGGTGCTTTTAATTTCATGCCGATAGTGTTAATAATACACATCTACATTTTTCTGTTTAGACTAATCTTACAAGAGAGCTTACTGCGTGCCAATGCACCAGGGTGGTAAGATGTATTTCTGATGGGTCAGTGAAGAGACGGGAGACTAAGGGCAGAGAGAGAGAAATGGAGAATGCACGACACGATGTGGGCCGGAGATCCTTGCGCCCATAGGGAGCATAGTCCAGCTGAGCCATTAGGCACGCCCTCAAAATTACACTTTTAAATTTAGGCCTAGAATTATTGAATGCTTTAGCCACAGAGAAACTGATAAAGATGATAGTCAATATGGACATGTAGTCTATACTTAATACACATATGCAATATGGACTTATAAGTTAAACATCAAAGGGTTTTGTTATTAGCTGAACTTTGGCGACAAATATGTAATCATTTAATAAGGAAGAAAATATTATGTTCAAAACAGCTTTGCTTTGTATAGCATTTTTCTTTAAAAGAAAAAAATAAATCTATTGGGAATGTATCATAATACTGTCATAATACTGTTTGATGACGACATGTATCATGGACTGGAAGGGGCTAAAAGACGATTAAAACAATGAATCAGGCCTCAAGACCCTTTCAGACACAACACGATTTGTTGCTGTGCTCACCACTGGGTACAGCACACTATTTGGGGAGTCACGTAGGACAGAGAAAAATAGGCAGTTTTCAAAACTTCTAGTGGGACATGGACTACTATCAGAGATCTTTGCCTACCTACCAATCATGGAGAATCCTAAACACAAGGTAGTTGCTACAATGGAGGTGAGAACAGACGCTAACAATAACTAGGCTATTGCTTTGGAAACCAATCATATATATTGGTTCAGCAATGCAAGTTTAAACTCTCTTTTCCAAGCAGTTTTAACCAAGAAACCTGAGAGAGTCTAGTTGAGCGAAGCGTATAGAGTTATAGACTTGTAAGTCTAAGGCAGACCCTATACTAGTACACATATTGTCTACCTACAAAAGCTACCTGAGTGTTAAAACACAGACATCATGCCTACTTGGGAGGAAACATGTTTCCAAGATATGACTTTCCTCCTGAGGTCTCGATACAAACACAAACTTGTGTCATATAATTCAGGAAATTCAGACACAGACATTATCATTTCCTCCATTTATGCCTTCCATGCCTGCGCATGCCATTGGAAATAATGGGTTTGCGCAGTGGTGCTGCTGTTGTGTCTGAAAGCCCCATTAGTCAAAAGACAAGCAAGAGAAGCAATAAATTAAAGAAGATTTGCAAGCTGACTCTTCAAGAATGAACTCTACTCAAACCTCCTCATGGGGTTGGGCACAATGAAAGGAGTAAAGTGCCTCTTGACACTCATTTGTTTGTCCCTCATATGCCTTGTGTCCCTCTTCTACCAAACTGCCCCATCTAATTTCACCCCTCTACTCCCATCCTAACCCCTGTACCCCTAAATGACCATAGCCATTTGCGGCCCGCGGGGGGCTACTGTCAGGCCCCCACCAACCCCAGTAATAATGGTGGTATAAGAGCAGCAACAACACTAGTATATTGCCGTTGTCAGGTGGAAACCTCGTATCTCCAAATTTGTACAGTACGTTCTTTCGCAAAGTAACGCCCTGCTTCATCATTCAAGGCTGTCTCACAAAAGTAGTGAAAACAGCAGATCTACAAGCACACAACGCCTCGCGGTGCGAGGCGTTGTTTGCTTGTAGATCATCTGTTTTCACTAGTTTAAATCATTTTTAAAATGATAAATGCAAAATGAACGGTTTTGGACATACAAGATTTTCACCGGACAACGACGATATCTAAAGTGTCGCTGGAGTAGCGGGAACGTCACTGTCGTCCCCTGCAATGTTGTGGCCCTCGGCTTGGTACCCTAGACATGATTCGGCCCTTGGGGAAAACTAATTGGGGAACCCTGCACTAACCCCTTTATGACAGCTTTTGGAGCGGTGCTAACCGCTCCTACATCTGGCTTTGTATGTTTGTCCCGTGTCTGTCCGGACTATCATTGGTCAATCGTTGTCTGTTTGTACGGCCAGGGTCACATTGGCCAAGCTTTGCGGGACGCTTAACCCATTTAGGCCTAGAATTATTGAATGCTTTAACCAGTGAAAAATAGCAGATATACAAGCTCAAGCTTGTAGATCTGCTATTTTTGAAAAAGTCAAATTTTTCTTCTGTGTGGTCCCTGGAACTAAATATTTTGAGATGGGGGTCCGTGGCCAAATAAATATCATTTTGGGGGTCCTTGACATGAAAAAGTTTGAGAACCACTGACATAGTGGTCTCTCAAGAACAGACTAACTGAGCTCCATTTAAGTGAAAAGGACCTTTTCTTTGACGATGGCTGGCCAGATTGCTGACATAGAAACATTTTTCAAAAAACCTTAGAAGGATTCAAAAGACACTTATAGAATCGGGTCAAAATTCGAATTCTCACGATTTTTCAAAAATAGCAGATCTACAAGCTCGCAGCGCGGCACTCGGTGCCGCGCTGTGAGCTTGTATATCTGCTATTTTTCAATAGTTAAAGCATAAAATAATGATACACAATAATGATACCACTTTTTCTATTACTATCCCCACTTCTATCTGCCAGCCTCCCCCTCCCCCTTCCCCTTCATCACAGCTCATCCCGTGCGCTCATGTTTTCCAGTTCAGACTGCAGTACGTCAGAGTTCTGGGCCTCAGAGCTCAGCGCCTCCTGCTCCTGGGTCTTCCTGGACTTGGCTCGGTCCCAGTCTGTGCGGAGCTTCTCGTTGTCCCAGACCACGGAGGTCTCCGTGTCGCTGATGTAGCCGCCGTCTCCCGTGTAGTGGGTCGGATACACCAGGAGCGGCTCGGCAGAGAACGCGCGCAGGTCCCGCTGCTCAAAGTGTTCCATGTACTCCGAACTGGTGAAAGAGATGAGTATGTTAACCCTTTAAGACCTGGAATTATTTGATACTTTAGTATATAGCTTGTATATCTGCTATTTTTTTTAAATCGTGAAAATGTGTGCACATTTTTCAATATATATTTTTCAAGGCAAACTTTTGTAACTCAAATATTTACTTCTGGGGGTCCCTGGAACAACATATTTTGAGATGGGGGTCCGCGGCCAAATGCATGTAATTTTGGGGGTCCTTCACATGAAAACGTTTCAGATCCACTGATTCAGAGGAAGGATTTAAAAGTCGGGTCAAAGCTATTCAAAGACTTGCACACATTTTCACGATTTTTCAAAAATAGCAGATCTACAAGCTTGCAGCGCGGCACTCGGTGCCGCGCTGTGAGCTTGTATATCTGCTGTTTTTCAATAGTTAAAGCATAAAATAATGGTTAAAGTGGTTAAAATCTAAAGGATAAGGGACAACAGGCTAAGAAAGAAGCAAAAACTACACTGGAAATAAAATATAAAGCAGTAGGAAAAAAAAGAGATTAGGAAGAGCATGAGTTTTCTCAGAAGGGTGGCTGGTATCTCCCTTAGAGATAGGGTGAGAAGTTCAATCACCCGAGAGAGACTTGGAGTAGAACCGCTGCTCCTTCACTTGGAAAGGAGTCAGCTTAGGTGGTTCGGGCATCTAGTACGGATGCCCCCCGAGCACCTTCCTAGGAAGGTCCTCGATGCACGTCCCACTGGGAGAAGACCCCGTGGCAGACCTAAGACCAGATGGAAGGATTATATCTCCAGACTGGCCTGGGAACGCCTCGGTATACTCCCAGAGGGAGTGGAGGAAGTTGCGCAGGATAAGGAAATCTGGAAGTCTCAGTTGGAATGTTACCCCCGCGACCCGATTCCGGATAAGCGGTTGAAGATGGATGGATGGATGGATAAATGGGTCTACTCACACAGGGTGTTTGTTGTACATCACAGGAAAGAACTCGTCCACAGGAAGCAACTTCAACAGAGGCTCCGCCCTCAGGAGCTTCTGAGCACCTTGTAATGTTATCATGTAACCCAGAGTCCAATAGGAATAATCGGCCTCCACCAGATTGTGTATCTTTGGAACAGATTTCTCCGGGTGCTCCACTTGCATCCGCTTCCTCCCAATGTAACTGTGTTGAAGAGTTTAAAACAAGAGACTGATCAAGAGAAAGGCAGGCAGAACCACGAAGACAGCTAACACTACTACGTAATAGGGCATTCACGAATAGTGATTTTTAGTATTCGAATTATTTGACCTCAAAGTATTCGAATAGTCGAATATTCGACAGGACTGTCCAAACTGTCAAATATTAGCAAGAGGCGAACATTGTAGAGGCGAATATTTATCTGTGGAACCGAGTCACATTAAATGTAATACCTACAATTCCAAGTGCTTGTCAGGGTGGGGGTCCCCAGTTCAAATATGTTTATTTTGGGGGTCACGGCCTAAAAAGGTTTGAGAACCCCTGGCATAGAGCATTAACAAATTCATCCACCAGGGGCATTGACAGCTCATTCTTATGACTTCCTATCTAGCCAAGTTTTATAAAGTATATATTTTTTAAAGAGAAAACAAAAAAGCGAATATTCGAATTCGGTGAACAACGTCGAATAGTGACTTTGATATTCGAATATTCGAATATTTGGTGAATGCCCTACTATGTAAGTAATCATTTTAATGTATCCATCAAGTCTTCCCCCTTTTCCCTTTTAAGTATGGGCATACACTCACATGAGGTCCCATCCCAGTTTGTGCGTGGTCACCTGATACAACAGGTTCTGGAGACGCCGTTTGAAGAACACCTCGAAGCGAAGGTCATCTTCTATGACCAGTGAGGTGTGGAGACCACGATCCACAATCTACACACAGACACAACATTTGCCAAACACACGCCATGCACAATTAAGTTGATCACAGAGCTTTTTTTTTTTTTTTTATATCAATGTTGGTATATTCCTTATAAATCTATATACCACTTCTGCATTAGTATTTCCAAACTGCTCTCACAAACATGCAAATGTTTTCTATTTTATTTCCCTTAGGGTCAAAACAAAAAGGTAGGCCAAGATGCCTGGGGCTTGCCTGAGCAGCTCACCTCCTTCCAGATGTTGTAATGGGAGAGGAAGCAGCCAAGCTCCCCTTTGGTGAGTGGCCGACCGTGGTAGGGGTCCTTGTAGCCTGGTAGCATCGCAATACCCATTGCATCGATGTCACTTTTATTCAGAGCCCTGCGAGAAGCCAAGTGGAAATACAGGCAATGAGGCGAGGAAGGTAGAGATGTAAGTATTGAACGTTAATTTGAGGTCTGTGAAAATGGTTTTCGATCAGGTATGTAGGAGTGACAGGTCATATTCACATGGCAGTCATTTTACATGACATCATACGGTAGCCCACACTCAAGAGTATGATGCAAGATCAAAATGGCCACTATGTAACTAGGGATGCAGGTATTTGGTATTGGTAGTTGGTATTCAACTAATTCACTATCTATGCCAAGTCACTCTTTATGCCTTTTATATTAAAAATATATGTACAGTAAAGATTTGGTTCAATTCATAGTGAGTTGTACAACCTTTGTTCTGGCTGGACTGCATTCAAATTCACGTTAACACTGAAAGGTTATTCTCAGTATTACTAGATAACAAATACATAATGTTTTATTACAATGGACACAATCTAAGCCCAAGCACAGTATGCACATTAAAGGTCTTATCACTTCAAAATGTATTTTTCTGTTTTCATGTTCCTGACCTAAAAAATAAAAGAACTTGCAACATTCAGTGTTTCTTCCGTAATCTGTAGTTTTTTTTTTTGAATAATTAGGCTCAGAAAAGTGAGTTCATTGGCCGCTGGACGAACGCATCATCGTCCAGGGGAGGGAGTGGTTGTATCGCCTTTGCTGTTACTTTCCACTGTGTTTGTATCGTTCCAATGTACCATTCACCATTTACCTGTTACTTTCCACTGTGTTTGTATCGTTCCAATGTACCATCCACCATTTACCTGTTACTTTCCACTGTGTTTGTACCGTTCCAATGTACCATTCACCATTTACCTGTTACTTTCCACAGTGTTTGTATCGTTCCAATGTACCATTCACCATTTACCTGTTACTTTCCACTGTGTTTGTATCGTTCCAATGTACCATTCACCATTTACCTGTTACTTTCCACTGTGTTTGTATCGTTCCAATGTACCATCCACCATTTACCTGTTACTTTCCACTGTGTTTGTACCGTTCCAATGTACCATTCACCATTTACCTGTTACTTTCCACAGTGTTTGTACCGTTCCAATGTACCATTCACCATTTACCTGTTACTTTCCACTGTGTTTGTATCGTTCGAATGCACCATTTCTACCATTTACCATTTACCCCGGAAAGCAAGTCAAAATGCAACAGAATAGAGAGGGGGAGAAAAACTGCCATGGCTCACTGGAGTGGAGTTTTCAGTGTTAACATTTTAATACACGTCTTAATGACCAGGACAAAGACTGTTATGATAGGTAAAAACAGCATGTCATAATTGCTTTAACCCATTTAGGCCTAGAATTATTGAATGCTTTAACCAGTGAAAAATAGCAGATATACAAGCTCGTAGATCTGTAGATCTGCTATTTTTGAAAAAGTTGTGAAAATTTGTGCAAATCTTTGACTATATGTATTTTCAAAGCGAACGTTTGTAACTCAAATTTTGCTTCTGGGTGGTCCCTGGAACTAAATATTTTGAGATGGGGGTCCGTGGCCAAATGCATATCATTTTGGGGGTCCTTCACATGAAAAGGTTTGAGAACCACTGACATAGTAGTCTCTCAAGAACAGACTAACTGAGCTCCATTTAAGTGAAAAGGACCTTTTCTTTGACGATGGCTGGCCAGATTGCTGACATAGAAACATAGGGTTTTCAAAACGTCTTAGAAGGATTCAAAAGACACTTATAGAATCGGGTCAAAATTCTTTTTGACCTGAATTTTCACTCGGTGCCGCGCTGTGAGCTTGTGTACTGGTATCTGCTATTTTTCAATAGTTAAAGCATAAAATAATGATGTGTACCCGTTCTAAATGGGTTAAGCATATTTCTTTTACCAGTAGGTCTACCTTTTTATGTTTACCTTGTTTTGTCCTTTGCCCTGTTTTTCCTAACATAGGATATGACTAAAGAGAGAAATGATAGAGATGAGAAGCAAAGATGACAAACGTACTTGCCATCCACAGCAGCAATGACCTTACAGCTGAGTTCTTGCTCGTATAATGATCTTAGCATTCGCTCACGCCGGTCCGCTCTCCGTACCAGGTTTATCATGAAAACCTAAACACACACACACACACACACACACACACACACACACACGCAAGTAAAACTTGAGATGATGATGGACAGTATCATATGTGACGGCCCTATAGGGCTGTGTGAGTGATTCCCAACCCAAAAATGCAGAACCAAATTGCTGTAATTGGCTGAGACGCATGGAGGGAGCGCTCGTTTTGGTTCACCTAATAACTTACTCTATTTCCAACTCGGGCGGCATGCTCATCCACGTGTGAGACCATTGGATGCACGGTCAGGGCACTCACATGCCTAGCGGCTTTGCTTGCACAAGCCTGAAGGCCGGCCTCTCTGTTGGCGTGCCTGCCTTATTTTCAATGATTTAAAGAGTGATGCACTCGTTGTAAAACCTTGCAGATATGTTGAGTGAATCAAACGGTTCTGGCTTTGTGGCTTGGGAATCACTAGTTTCCCCTTGTTTGTCTGTGTACCGCAGTTCTCTGCTGGACTATAATCAGTACGACTGGGAGCACCTGGCCAGTTTCCCAGGGGTATTTAAGACCTGGCTGTTCCAATTCGCACTGTCTTCGTCAGCTTCACAGAGTCCATTTTATTTTCACAATGAGATGACCTCCTGAACACCTACTGCGAAATTAAATTGTCTGACAAGCGGATGTGGCTTTTTTTCTCCTTTCTTTTTTTTCAATCTAACCCAGTTCGAGGCCTGCGGTTTTTTCAGATGTGTTAGAAACTGATTGCTAATAAAAAAATTGCAATAGACTTGCATTCATCATCCAAGCACTCATCCATCTGCTGACACACTGATAACACTGATTGACACACCTCATAGCTTTAGTATATTTTTGTTCATGGCAACCAATAATTTGACGTTTGAGCAACAAAAAGAGATGCTTATGTTGCAGAAAGCCAAAATTGAAAAGCAGTTGGCTTTGGAAAAAGAAAGCAAGAAAGGGTGTTGCAGCACAAGTCGATGGCAGACGATACTGCACAGTTGGGCGGTTCCTTGTTTTGCCCAAAGTGGCCAGAAGAGAGTTCTGATAGTCTGGGTAATTTGCGAATGTTGACAAAATGTTATGAGAAAGATCCAGGAATGGTTTTCTCCTGTTTGAGCAATTGGCTGATACAGAACCTGTGAATGTATGTGGGTGTGTACAAATCAGCATGTTCATGCTTACCTCATCAAAACCCAACTTGTCTGGCTTTTTGGGAGGAACAGACAGAAAACTAGATGGTTCCAGTGGGGGATTTCTCACTGCAGGAGAGAAACAGAGGGGTTGATATCTTCCTGATCACTGTGTCTGTGATCATACTATAGGTCAGATACAGACATCCCAAGTCTCCCGGATGTTGCGGGAGTCTCCCGGATATCAGCGTCTCCTCCGGCCACCCGCGAGTGGCACTAAACCTCAAGGAAATCCCGACTGCTCACGCAAATGCCGACCATATCCGGGAGAATGGCGGGGATCCGGTGAATAAATGTGTTTTCATTCGTCATTGAACTGTCAATCTAGCAAATTAATGATTGTCATTCGCTTAGGGAGTCGCCTGAAAGTGACCAACCACTGGTCTCAGATGCAGAGACTGGGCTCTCAAGCGCAAAGGATATAATCAGCTGACAACAGTAAACAGACATGTTTTGACAGGTTTTGCTTAATATGAATGAAATAACAGTACTTTACAACTGTCGGTTCTTTTTCGTTGGACATACTGTACAACTGGACATATAGCTGCGTCAGCCTGTGCGACGCATGGCAGCCTGCAGGCAGGCTGTGTCTCACTGTGAGAGTGACAGAACTTTCTCCCAAATAGGTAAGACCAGTAAGACTCCCTAATCGGGAGATAAGCGACCGTCAGGTCGCAGCGTGATTTTAGGCCAAAATGTGTAGGAGCAGTGTCCAAAAATGTGTTTGAAAAAATCGGCCTGATGGTGGCGCTATATGGGACAGATCCATGTTGATGAGATGAGTGTAGACATACTGTGTACCGATTTGCGGGATTTTAGGGCAAAATCTGTAGGAGTAGTGTCATGTTGATGAGATGAGTGTAGACATACTGTGTACCGATTTGCGTGATTTTAGGGCAAAAATTGTAGGAGCAGTGTCCAAAAATGTGTTTTGCAAGAATCGGCTTCATGGTGGCGCTAGACGAGGGCCATGTGAGAATTGATGGGTGGAGGTTGTAGTTTGGCAGGCAAGGAGTGTGTGTGCAAAATTTGGCATGGATCGGGGCAACGGTTGCGGAGTTATAAGCAGGGCAAAAGTGTGACGTGTGACGGACGGACGGACGGACAGACAGACAGACAGACAGACAGACAGACAGACAGCCGGTGGAGGTTTTGATAGTAAGTGCGACCTGACGGTCGCAATTAAGACATCATGCTTTATATTAAATCTATTATATTAAGCCTAAAACGGTTCTGCCGCCGTGCAGAACCCCTTTGAACCATTTTTTACTTTAAAAAATGAACAATTTCCTGTAAAAAAAAAGAAATCAGTTTTTCGGATATATACGGAAGAGGTCAACTGTGTGATCGAGGGAAATATTCAACATGGTTCTGATATTCCTGACATGCCCTCTGAACACCTCACTCACCCATGATCTCCAACTGTGTGTGCAAGAAGCTCTCTGCCTCATCCTGCAAGGTATTGTGGGAGCGTATGGGGACTGGGAAATACCCATAGGTCTCTCTGTTGCACACATACATCTGTACATCTGACAATAGAAAGACAAAGGCCAGACGGAACAGGTTAACACACACCAACACGGAAACACACAGGTATAAAAGCACACAAGCGGGGCGCCCGCTGGCCTGGTGGTCAAGGCGCATACCATATACTAGGCTATGATGCCTGCTGGCGTCGCCGGTTCGATTCCCGATCCGGACGACCTTTGCCACATGTCATTCCCCATCTCTCTCCCCATTTCCTGTCAGTCTACTGTCCTATCAAATAAAGGCATAAAAAGCCCCAAAACAAATCTTAAAAAAAATAAAATAAAAGCACACAAGCAACAGGCAAGCGTCCCTTCCACTCCCATCCAGAGGTGGAAAAAGAACTCAGATTCTTTACTTAGGTGAAAGTATCAATCACAATATAGAAATACTCCATTACAAGTAAAAGTCTGGAATTCTAAATTTACTTGAGTAAAAGTACAAAAGTATTGGTATCAAAATGTATTTAAAGTACCAAAAGTAGAAAGTACTGTTATGCAGAATGTCCCATTTCAAATTTTACATTTATACAAATATTTTTAAAATAGCGATGCGACGCATTGTGAGCTTGTAGATCGACTATTTTCAAATGAATACAGGGCTGAAGTGATTCATGTATATTTTGTTATAATAATCAAAATCTATAAAGTATCTAGTAACTAAAGTTTTAAAAGTACAATATTTGCCTCTGAGATGCAGTGTAGAAAATTGGAAAATACTCAAGTAAAGTACAAATACCTCAAAATTGTACTTAAGTAGAGTACTTGAGTGAATGTACATAGTTAGTTACTTTACACCACTGCTCCCATCACCTGCCATGCGCGCTGAGTATGCAAAGATGATGACATCATCCAGGGCCCAGTTGTACTCTGGGTGAGGAGGGTAGAAGGCCAGCTCCTGGGAGGCCTCTTTACGCAGGTCCACCAGGAAGGTGGAGTGGACCATCGGCACCGCAAAACAGCCCAGACGCTCCTGCTTACGGATAGGCATGTAGGCTGCCGTACGCTTGTAGTAACCCTGCCGGTAATGCACACATACAAAGACATTAAGAAAAAATACCTAAGTCTTCTAAATCCTAATGGTTTTCTGGAAAACATATGTTTCTATATCAGTGGTGCTCAAACTTTTTAATGTCAAGGACCTGTAGAATTATATGTATTTGACTGCGTGGCTTAGTGGATTGGTCTCTAGTATTCCAACCCATGCGACCCGGGTTTGCATACTGGTCGTGCCACTCTTTCTTGCTCTACCCCACGGAGGTTAAGTTTAGGGTTAGGGGTAGAATTGGGTTGTCGAAAAGATAACATGTACACATAGCGACAATGCGGCTCAAAGGGACTGTAGTGCCTTGGACTGCAGCAGGCCAATCACACGCTGCCAGGGTGGGGCTTGCCAGATAGCCGTTACGGGAAAAAAAACATGCTGTGGTGAACACTGCAAAAGAATGTTACCTGCGAAGTCATACCACACCAGTAGTTGGAGTAAGCAGCTCTGGACTCCAACATGGGAGCTACGATGGTCTTGTTCTCTTTCATCAGCAACCACAACACATCCTTATTCGTCAGCAGATTGTCACAATCAACCACCTAACGCGTAGGACAGAGGTACATGGATCAATGTGTGCAACACGCATACGCATGTGCACAAATGCAGCAGGCTCAATAAAATTCCACCGCCAACCACTGAGAGAATTACATAACATTCAACATGGCTTGATCACAGGGCACATTGGGCACAACTAAACTATTCCTTCTAATTTAACAACCTATTATTTGACATGAGCCAATGCAGACTGTATTTACATGTGCAGTAAACTATTCTCTACACTGGCGTCTATGTATTTAGGAAGGCTTCTGTTGAGTGTCCAGAGAATCTGCGTTTTTCCAGTGGCTCAACCCAACATTTAACCCCATGTTTTGTTTGTCTGCATGTGTTTGACCACCGAAACCTACAGCACTGTTTGAATGGAGTCGATTTTCTTCAGCCATAAATGTTCGCTCCAATTCATTTCAGTTTAGTTGTTACCCTTCAGTCTTCACATGGAGAACCCTGCAATAGGCATATATTATCTGCCTAAGAAATCGTGTTTTACTTTCATGTTCACTATTTGGCATGGCAGCTGTCGCAGTGAATAGCGAAGATTTGTTTTAAATATCTGGAATCTCAAAAACTCCTGGCTTTGCCAAGAAACTGCAGTGCACCTTCATGCTCCTCAGATCTGACTCATTTTGGTGGCCATTACTACAGTCTAGTGCAGTGGTTCTCAACCTGTGGGTCGGGACCCCCAGGGGGGTCGCCAAATTATTTTGAGGGGTCCCCAGATGATTAACTTATGTGCAACATTGTTTTATCACTTACAACAGTAAACAAACCAGCATACAGCATAAGTGTATAGAGGGTATCTGCACATTTCTGAAGTGACAATTTAAGGACTTTTTAAGACCTCTAAAATGACAAATTATACACTGACCAAATTGTCAAATATTAGAGGCAATAATTGTGAAAATAGCAGATATACATGCTCACAACGCCTTGCGAGGCGTTGTGAGCATGTATATCTGACATGAGCATGTGAGCATGTAGATCTGCTATTTTCACAATAGAACCGTGGTACACAAAATGTAATTCCTCAACTCTTAGTGCTTGTCAGGGTGGGGGGTCCCCAGTTAAAATATGATTATTTTGGGGGTCACGGCCTGAAAAGGTTGGGAACCACTGGTCTAGCCCTTAGGCCAAGGGGGTCACTTTGTAACTTTTTTTTTTTTTAAATCATCATGATACTATATTCAATTTCACAGCAAAAGGCTTTTGCTGTTGTTTACAATGTGTTGATCGTAACAGGTTTACTTTGTTGTTGTTTTTGCGGTAGACTGTAAGAACACAGCAGTTCACTGATGTGGACTATACCATCACACATACTCGTGTGCAGTCACAATGAGTATTCAGTACTGCATGTGACTGAGATATTTGTTATATACAGTATAGTCATTTCAATTATATGAATATAGAAAAGGATTACAGTCTCACAATCTACGCTTACACAGATGCCATTTCATTTTTATTTTATTTGCAACAGGATTCTTCTCCTGAACGAGACGCAACATCCAATCATACCCTAATTGGAATCCCATGTTGATGGCCATCTATAGAGCGCATAAAAAAAATCAATGGTTGTTGTTCTTCGTGTACTGCACTCAACATTTGAAAACATTGTTTTGCGCAATAAACAAAGCTGAGCATTAAACCAGTGTGCAGACCTTACTATTTTTTATGTTATTTGTTTGTTTGCTCTGCACCTGGACTATGAATTGGATGTGATTGTGTGTGCAGTCATTTATTCCTCACACTTCCAAAATTGCTTCCACTTCTTCACATAGAGGGCACAACAAACGCAAACACTTGCACCGTCGTACAAACTCTATTTCCCCTGCAGCAGTAGGCAACCCGGCCTGGCAGAGATCTGTACTCAGACTCTGAGTGCTCTTTTCTAGTTATGACTATATTTTAATCTTCTTATCTATTTTGTCCACACTGTTGAGGAGGCTCTAGGTCTAACCCTACAAGAACGTAACTACCTGGCTGGAATGTTGCCATAGCTGTATTGTACTGTAGGTGCATAACAATAAAGACTTGCTCTAAATCTGGCACATCGCTGAGTCATGCAGTATTTTATTCAGGCATTGTTCTGTATTCGTTTTGGTCTGTTAACTTTTTCTTCACATTTAGCAGGATTTGCTCGCTTGCTATTTATTCTATCACTGAATAATGAAATGCCATGAATAGGATGTTTATAGTTTTGACGCACCAGGAAGTAGTCTGCCCATATATCATGGGCAGTGTCCAGTGCTGCCTGACGAAGCTTCATAACCTGTTCATAGCGAAGATTAGTCCATTGTTTTGGCCCCGCCTCATCTTCATAGCCGCTGAGGAATGCACAAACACAAAATTAGAATGAGATTTTTTTGCAGATAGAGTATGATTAATATGAACTGGTGGGTTGGCTCATATCCTGTTGGAAACATTAGACAGCAGGTCAAATTAAAGAGTTTTTAGAAAGGGTAGGAACATGAGTACAAATAGAATAATAAAAGGAGTCATCAGTAAAGAAAGACTAAAACAACAAACAGTTATTTACTAATACTATTATCATATTATCACATGTCCATGTCCATATACACATACAGCACCTGGACTCTTCTAGAGGTCTCCATTCCACATAGTGGTAGAAATTCTGCACCTTAATGAGCCAGTCTCTCAGTATGGCTGTGGTGTTATCTATGTTGTGGTCTGTCGCCACCCTGTGGACATAAATGCAGAGAGGGAGGCAGACAACAAATATTGATAAAGGATAGAAACAGACACATACACATGACAGGGAGATTATACATGTATATGCCACAAGTAGGCCCATTAGCGCCTTTATCAGTGGTACGACAAACAATGGGAGACGTTTGTTCTGAATTATGGGATGATATTCGGGCCTTTCATTGCTTTCGTGGGGCTGTCATCATTGCATGTTAAGCCTGAACAGAGATGAACAAAGACGAGGGTGTGTGTGTGTGGGAGGGGCTGTTCTTTCTTTGCTGTCTGTGTTATCATAAGAGCTCTCTCAGTACTGCTAGATATGTGTGCACGAGAGCAAGAGTGACAGAGAGCGGTGGGGTAGAAAGCGAGAATGTGTAAAGCCCACTTTGTATTTCCACATGCACATACCCTGCAAAGCTAGCTCCCTGCAAAGAACTGATTTTCTACTAAAACACTCACACATTGAGTTATTTTCTCAATCTTGCGACAAAGTATGAATCACTCTTAAATATCCTGTATATGTACTGACTGTGTGGCAGTGAGCGTGCTGCGGTTATTGGTTTAACATCTGGATGTGGTGCTGTAACATGGAATTGCTGGACCGTCACCTATATGTGAGAAAATCCATCTTTTCTCTCTCTCTCTCTCTCTCTCTCTCTCAGTGACAGTAGTGAGCAGGGACGTGCTGGGCCCCTGATTCAGCCCGGGAAAAAGAGTTGGAGAGGCCCTCATTTTTATTTATTTTTTAGTTATATTTCGTCGTTGTCGGGTGGAAACCTTACATGTCCAAAACCGTTTGCTTTGTATTTATCATTTTAAAAATGATAAATACAAAGCCGATCTACAAGAACACAACGCCTCGCACCGCGAGGCGTTGTGTGCTTGTAGATCTGCTGTTTTCACTACTTTTGTGCAACGGCCTTGTATGATGAAGCAGGGCTTTGCTTTGCGAAAGAATTTACAAATTTGCAAATTGGAGATACCGGTACAAGGTTTCTGCCCGACTTTGTTGGCCGCACAGCCCCCAAAATGGAACGAGGGCCGACATTTTATTTTTAATTTTTCCTAATGGCCGGCCTGGACCGGCCGGGAATGAACCGGCCGTTCGGGAGTTGTCCCGCTTTTCCCAATGGCCAGCACGTCCCTGGTAGTGAGTGAAAGGGGTTTATAGCATGTAATATTAGCTGTTGCCGTCGTGCTGATGATGGAACCACGCCTTGACGATAAAAGAATAGCTGGGGGAAGACAGAAACAGTTGAAAGAGTATGATTTATGGTATGATAAAATATATAATCTTCTCATGGGAAGGTGAGCACCACAAGTCTCTGCAGCACTCACATAATGCAGTGTGTATTAACTTGCCAGATCCATCTTTTATCTGTCTGTCACACTTGTCTCAGAGCTATAGGAATCCGCAGGTGGCCATTATAGAAACTCACTTGGAATGTAATAATATTCATATGTCCACTCCATATGTTTGTTGTCCTCTTCATCTATCCTTTTTATTTTTTCAATAATAGTCTGCAATTTGAAGTGCAACATTGTTTTTCATTATCATTTTGAGGCAGCGGTCTGTGAAGAGTCACATGCAGTGCAATCTGGCTAACCATCGTCAAATAAAAGGGAACGCCCACTCTGTTTTGTTCCTTTTCATCTGACTTGCATAGCATCAGAGTCTGTCTTGAGAGATTACATGCAGTGTGACTTATTTTTATATAATAATTCCAATAGCAATCATTGCTATAGAGAGTTTGTTCAGTAACAGGGGTGGACATACCGATTCATAAGCATATACAGGATAAACAAATTGTGATTAAACACAATAATTAGCTGAGAAAATTGGAACTAGAACACAGCTGATGAATGATCTTTGCGGGGATCTCTCTCCTAATTGGATACAATTAGTATCCCGACCTGAAAATGTATTTTCTGTTTAGCCTACTAAAAACAAAGAAATATCACTTACACTCCCTTTAATGTAGGTATGTGTGCAGACTGCAGAGAGAGAAACACATGCTAATGTAATCTAAACTAAATCTAAATTCAAGCTGTTTCTACTTTATACCAAAACATCAACTATTCCAGTCTACTGGCCATCAGTTGATGAAACGTTGTAGGCCTACAGTATAAACATTAGAGAATGTATATATAGAGCTTTCAGACACAAGTTTAAAGAAGTTTAAAGCATAAAACTAAAACAAGACTCCTCCATCCATGGCTGTCACTGAGTTACATCGGGGGGAAAAATATATAGTTTAAAAAAACTGTAGATATCATATCAAGCTAGGATTAATTCCAAAATATCAAGGGGTAATCGAGGATTAGAACTGAATAACCAAATGCCATGCAGGAGAACGAGATGACAGATGCAGGGGTGGGATGAAAATAATAGCCTGAGGGGATGGAATTAAGTACAGTAGTCTGTTGTCTCAGAGACATAGCCTACAGCATAAACGAATTAGTGACTGTTTATAGCAAGGTCAATACCATATCTGAAATAGCCTATAGTAGAACTGTGCCCAAGAATCTTCACTTTCTCGAACTTTCCTTTCAAACAACGCCGGGTATGTTTGGTTGGAATGGCTGGGAGAAGGGAAGGGGATGTGGGAAGGGGAAGAAGAGGGAGGGGAGTGAAGGGAAGGGAAGGGGTGGGAAATGGGGATGAGGGGGAAGAAGGGGTGATGAGAGAGAGAAGCCTATGTGACTGAATGGAACTTTTTGGACACGTCTCTGCTCGCAGCAGCAGGCCGCCCTCCCCACTCTAAAGGGAATGCATGAAATACACAACGACCCATACTCATATTGGATCTAATAGCCCTAGGCTATTTAATAATTAAGAGCTCATCCAGGACCATTCCGGACCGGTGATAAGATAACTGCTGTGCGCACGGACACAAACGCGGGCGCACGCACAAGACGTTCTACTCCACTCAAAAACTGTAGGCTACAATAGTCTACTGACTGAGTTTCTGTGGCATCCAGTGGGTGTTTTTAGAGTAAAAGAGTAGGTATCAATAGCCTACTGCAATATAGAAATACTTAACTCTGGTCCAGCTATGGACCATGTCACCAGAGCTAGAGTAAAAGTAAATTATTTGCCTCTGAGATGTAGACAGTGGAGTAGAAGTAAAACCTCAAAATTGTACTTAACTCAAGTGCAGTACATACTTGAGTAAATGTACTTAGTTACTTTACACACCGCTGCACCCAAGTGGCAACAATAACAGCTTTACTATTCAACCAGAAATGTCTGTGGTCTGCGGATCGCGACCATAACATGGCTAAAAGATGCGACTCACCACAGAGCGATGCGGTCCTTGGGGTAGTTGAGGCGCTCTATGGCACCGAGGAACAGCGGCAGAGAGTGCTCCGAGTTGCGGCACACCAGCGCGACCAGGACCCGGGGAGCGAGGAGCGGAGACTCGGGGCTCCACCGCTCCTCGGTGAAGTAGCCCCGGGTCCACCGCGGGGACAGGACGGACAGCAGCAGCAGGACAGGCAGCAACGAGGTGACCCGGTGGTGCATGGCAGGGGGAGACACTCTTAACTCACCACCGGGCACTGCAGATGTGCAGAACGATCGATGTTCGGCGAGAGAGAGAAGCGCAAAGATGTTTTCACCGGTGCCCCGGGGACCCCTTGCCTTGTCTGTGTTATTATGCCGACTATAAAAGACGTCTGGGTCAAACTACGCGAAAAGGGAGTGGGCTAAATTAAAGGGAAGGGCCAGGCATGTTTAAAGGGAACCCGCCTTCTTCTGTACACACTGTAGTAACTGTACAAACGTGTAATTATCCACGAGACCACGACATATTCACTGTAAATGGCAGTGATTATTCCTCATGACCACATCATTAAAGATGACAATTTTTGGGCTAACCTAATTCAATTTGGCTATAATCTAGACTGTATGTGTATGGATGATAGATGGAGCCATAGGTAGCGAGCGATAGAAGGAGTTCTCCTTAATGCTATGTCAACGACGAGCCATTGTGCTCACACACAGCTGCGGTGGCCCAGGCTGCTCAGCCTCAGCAGCTGTTGTAGCTTTCGCTACTCACCAAAATAAAGACGGTTATAAGATGTTGAAAGCCTACTTTCCTTAGTGGGAACACTCGGAGTTCCCCACCTCACGTTTAAAATACACTTTTTGTACAGAAAAGAAAACATTTCACCCGAAGTTTTAGCTACTCCACAGCGCCCTCTACAGATCTTGTCCATAGAAAATTCCATTGACCAGAATTTGCCTCCCAGTGTAATATTTTCTTTTCTGGCTAAAAGGTGTATTTTAGACGTGTGGTGGAGGGCTCAGTGTCCCCACCAAGGAAAGTATGCTTTCAACTTTCTAAAGTCATCTTTGTTTTGATGAGTAGCGAAACAGAATCTTGTATTTTTTACTACAGACGAGAGGGTGCGCAGCCTTTCTTGCGCGCAAGATATCGTCAATGACATAGCGTTGGAGAACTCCTTCTAACATGCTATGCTTGATTTATGCTCGGTCGTTCGACGGTGCAGCGCACTGAAATTGGCAGTATCACAAGCTCACAACACATCTCTTTCTCCGGTGTTGTAGAGCTTGTAGATTCGCTATTTTGAGCACGCGGCACCGTCGTAAGACGAAGTATCGATTGCTTTATTTGCTAAGATTTGGTTCTCTCCTTTAAGAATAGCACAACTGTCCATTGGAATCTTCCAGAAAATAGACCCCACCACACGTCTACCTGTATGTTGAACTGAACTGAGAAAGAAAGAAAGAAAGAAAGAAAGAAAGAAAGAAAGAAAGAAAGAAATTACAATAGAAATAAATACATTAAATAAAAAGAGATAGAAATTAAAGAGAAAGAAAAATCTGTATAATAATAGTCTACATTTTATTGACAATGCCTTGTGATGTATTTAACTTGAGCTGCTGAAGGAGAGGGAGAGAGGGAGAGGGAGAGAGAGAGAGGAGAGGGAAAAACAAACAGTTACCACCGCACTGCAATGATTGCCTAAAACAGTGATTTATAAACTGAATTGGCATCCAAGATGCACATAATGGTTTGTTTTTGGCAGCTCCCCTCGTCATAACAATATTCTTTCACAAGCCTGGATTTCAGATTAGGTCCTGAATTATACTCAATTTTATCTTGTGTCTATACTGGCAAAAGATGAGCTGACAGACATTTAGGCTATTTATACATTTCAGTCACCGTTGATCAAGATATATATAGATATATTCTCCTGCATCAAGCAGTAGGCTATCCTAAACACTGTTTCCCAAACAGGGGGTCGGGACACATATGTGGGTCGTTGTGAGCTTGTAGATCTGTTGTTTTCGCTAGTTTGGGTCCCGGGCAAACATCTAATTTCTCTTTTGGGTCTTGAGCTAAAAGGTTTTGGAACCACTGGCCTAAACTAACCTCGCGTCCACCAGGCTTTCCTCTGTGGAGGAAAAGCCTAAACCAGGGGTCTTCAACGTTTTCAGGCCAAGGACCCCTTAGTTGAGAGAGAGATGAAGCAGGGACCCCCCAAAACCTTATCAGAGATTCCATATCGTATCATTGTTTGACAGCACAATCATCAGTGTATTTTGGATTCATGTCAATTTGTGTTTTCAGATATTTAACCACTTGATCTGTCAATACTTAATAAACTTGACCTTTCACTCTGTAATTAGTCGTCTCTTCTTCCCCTCTATACGAAAACTCTTTGCCAAAAATAGCTGATCTACAAAAAGTGAGCTTGTAGATCTGCTATTTTTGGCTAAAGTTCTCATAATAAGGACACTAGGGTTCAAGTGATTAATAGAAAAAAAAAGAAGAAGAAGAAAAAAGTTTCTACCACACAAAGATTTGGAGGACCCCCTTGTAGTAACTCTGAGGACCCCCTAGGGGTCCCGGACCCCCTGTTGAAGACCCCTGGCCTAAACTGTAGGGGCATCATTAAGGCTCTTGAGGGTCTCATAGTCTGGAGGGTTGTCCAGGGTGACATCCTGGTCAGAAACAGTGAGTGCATGAGATCCTGAGGCAGAGCCTTTGCAGGCTTGGCAGCCGCTCTGCTGGCAGGCACCAGAAGGCAGCAGTTCCTGGTAAACAGGCTCACAGAGACTGGAGCTGGAGCCAGGCAAACGGCTGGAAGCAGCAGGCAGAGGCACACACTGCTGGGGTAGAGTGTGCTTCATCACTGCAGGAACACACACACACGCACACACACACACGCACAGTCGCACACGCACACACGCACACACACACACACACACACACACACACACACGTGCATTTCATAATAATATACTTATAAGCGTGCACATGGCAGACACACAAATTCTCGTTGATATAAATCCATCTGCATATTTGGCCTTGTAGCCAACCTCGGGAAATGGCTTTGTTAGCTGTACCTGATTGGATGTGACGGGTCACACTGTCTCTCAGAATGCAGTGATAAAGGATGTCAGGGTGAATAAAGAGGGCTTGGTCTGAGTTCAACGTGGCAGCATAACAGGACAGATCCTGCAAACAGGAAGGTTTGCCGTAGACATAAAGCCAGGGGGATATGAGCACGCACGCACGCACAGGGATATGAGCACGCACGCACGCACGCACGCACGCACGCACGCACGCACGCACGCACGCAC
The DNA here is from genome assembly GCF_963921795.1 of Nannobrachium achirus. NCBI lineage: Eukaryota > Metazoa > Chordata > Actinopteri > Myctophiformes > Myctophidae > Nannobrachium > Nannobrachium achirus. The sequence goes on from NC_137812.1 coordinate 61,655,634, forward strand.
GCACGCACGCACGCACGCACGCACGCACGCACGCACGCACGCACGCACGCACACACACACACACACACACACACACACACACACACACACACACACACACACACACACACACACACAGAGCATACCTGTGTACCCATGGCCTCTGTAAATGTTGGCAAAGTTAGCTGCAGAATAGACTCCAAAATTAACTGAGAACGTACAGCCAACAGTTCCACATCCAGTTGCTGAGCGTATTTATGAGAGATATAAAACAGAGAAAGAGAGACAAACATGATTATAATTTCTGCAATTTGTACATGCCATGGATCAGAGAAGAATTTTCATATTTCTCTCAGTGACAGACCTTGATCACTCTGTCTCTGATCCTACACAAGGCAGCACTTAGCTGTGAATGGTCCAGACAGGAACAGGGATATCTTGAGACCAACCTCCGGAATGTCACAACATGCTTATCAACCACCTAATAGCACAAGAGAGAGAGACAGGATGGAGTAAAGCTATACAGAAAAGCATTGAACAGTTTGGCACAGTTCTAATATGAATCATCAGGTACTTACAGTATCTCTTCTATTTATCAGTTACATTCATATTTATGTTTAAAGAACCACTTGACCCGTTTTCAACCTATATTGGTCCTCACTAATGCTAATTATAAGATGGTACAATTTCTGTCTCCTCAGTCTGTGTCTCAGAGGAGGGCTGGACAGTCCAGAAACCTGCCTACCAATGATATCATCAGTAGGCAGGTTTGGTCATTTTAAGCAAGATTTTAAACTTAGTAATGCAAGAACATGTCATGACTTTGAAGAGAAAGGCTCTAATAGTTTCTATTAGCTATGAATCCACATCAATGATATATTTTCTCTTGAATCATATTCCATTGCCTAGTGTAGTGCAGAATTACCCTGTAGAGAAAATTCTGAGCTTTGAGCAGTAGAGGCCTCCAGGTTCCACTGTGGACTCTCCATGTCTCCTGGAGCCATGCCTGTTGTCATAGATAGAACAACTTCTACCAGGTTCTTTGCTTTGATGATTACACAAAATAATATTTATGTTGTAATAATATCATCTGATATTAAGGTGTGCACAACAGCAAAGCTCGACACAGAGTAGAGCCCTGGGTTCTCTAAAACGGGGTTTCTTGAACAGAGAATATACACGTTCAATGTCACCACGCTGTGTCTGCATGTGCAATGTGCAATTGTGCATGTGTGATCATCATGTTATCAGACTATCTATTGGCGTTTTTCTTTGTATCAAAAATAGGTTAACGGCATTTCTACCACTTTTTGTGGTCACAAGTTCAGATACTGGATTCTGATTGGCTTAAAACAGTGGTAAATCAGTCAACAACCTTGAGGTGGCTCATGGACCCCGCCCACTGTTGTGTTTCTGAAACAATTAATGATTGTAGCTAAATAACCTTGCAAGTTACAACTGTGTTTTCTTTCATTTATATGGTAGAAGTGGTAGAAAAGCAATTTACCATTCGAGGGTCGTGGGTTGTTGGCTGATTTACCACTGTTTCAGGGTTGTGGCACGAGGTTGCCAAAAAACCCACTCCCTCTCATGGTAAATGGCTTACGTATACAGCTAACAGTGGTTGTGCAGGTCAAAGGTTTTTTAGCATAGAAAGAGAAGTGCAGTAATACATACTGAGTTTCCTGAATCAGCAGTTTCGTGGAATGCACTATACACCTATTATCATATTTGAATATAGCGAAGGTTAAACGCAATACAAATAGCAGAGTTTTCTTCCACACCTGTCCTTCTGAGTCCATCTCCAGCCTGGACAGGCAATGCCACATCCTGGGTTGACTTGGGCCAAGGCGGCACAGAGGCCCCAGCATCTATAGGATCAAATATATATGTACACAATCCACACCTACAACTTAGAGTAGAAGTGCAGTACTGTAAACATACATTTACCGGAGAACAGATTGCATTGCATACACCATAAAATGGTTCAAACTTGTTGTGTAATATTTGCTTTTGGTGCAATTGACTGCTGAGAACCTGTTATTTTGTAGCTTATGCTGAAATCATGGCTTTAGGGTCCATGTAACCATTTAAAAATCAATTATGTGATTTCAAAATGGTGTGGTTGTCAGTCCAAAAATAGAGTTGTGCGTATTCACAGTTACCTCAGGTGACGTGTGAATAAAGTTACTCTGTCTAATGTTGGTTTGCACAAGGTAACAGGAGCACAGTGTGCTCAATGAAATGTTCACATTTCGTAATAGACCTATTGTGGTTCCTTGCTAGCAACTGTAGTACAATAACCTTTTTAAACGAATGACTTTTGAGTGAGCGCACACCGCTTTCACTGATGTGCCCTCGGATCCTTCAGCTATGACATCATCGCAGGTATCCAGGAAGTACTGGCGGGTGGAGGCGAATGCGTCACAGATTGGGGTGGACACTTCCTGCAGAGTTTGGTCAAGTCTTGGGATGATGACATGAAGAAGGGACTGAAGCATCAGGCCACACATGTTCTCTATGGAGCAGTAAGACACACATCATCACCTCCACATTTCATCTGTTTATCGTTTTATATATATGTTTTTCTAAAATAATTATTTTATACTTAGTCTTTTGAAAAGTATCAAAAACAGCCAATCTTTGCTATTTTAGGCATTTCTGAAATATCTTGAAAGTATCTGAACATTTTTGAATAATTACCCCTAGAATGTCCAAAATAGAAATGCCAGATTGAAAGTGTATTTTTGTTTTATAAATACTTAACCAATGAAAAAAGTATTAACAAGATGTGTTGTGATTAAATAATAACTACATTGGATCTATTAGTACACAGACTTTTTTCCCCATTTCATATAAAGTAACAATTTTGGGGATACTCTTTCTACCTGACAGTGATGACATAATGGTCTCTGGGGAGGACGGGACATAGCAGCAATAAACACGCATGTTCTCTAGAGGACATAGCAAACATTTGGCCCCTCTTAGCTCTTTTTCCTTGTTTATTATCCTGACTGACATGTTATTGTGTGATGTGATTGTCACCTAGGATCATAGGAATATTTACTGGGGGCTAAACTCTGGCTTACGTAGATTTGATTATAATGTAGGCAAGTCATCCTTTTGTCAGTTTCCCTTGTAATTGTGAATTAGCAGTTAAGAGTCTAAAATGTCTAAGAGGTCCCCTCTTCTACTCCTCGGAGGACACACAGACGCACACACATTCACCACGCACACATACATGCAGACACACCCATCATAGTGTGAGTGATGTGGTCCTTCAGCAGGCTGGTCTGTTGTAGTGTTGCTGCTGCAGTGTGTCCTTCCAGCTCACAGCGACGTTCAGCCAGCTCCTTTTTCAATGCCGCCATTGATGCCTTAATCTGGGACTCCGCTAGCCTGTAGACTTCAAACAACAGCTGGCAAGCATGCACGCACATACACACATGCATGCATACGCATAAAGGGATCAAGATAGTTTGTGAGAGTGTGTGAGTGCGTGCGTGTACATGTTTTACTCCACATGGATGAGAACAGTATAGCGTTCATCATATCTATTATGTTCGGCTCACTCTGATCCAAGCCTGCTTCCTCCTCCTGCTGCTGCCGCGAACCCTAATCATCCTCCGAAACACCTGCTTCCGTAGGTATGGCATCACTTCCTCCATCACCATGCACACCAACACCTGGGCAGTGGGCAAGACAGAGACAAATGTAATTCCTCTCATACAAAGCAAACAAGCTGTACCAATCACCATGATTCTAATTCTGATAGTAAGGTTCTCAAAGCTAACAAATTACAACAGACTATAATGACAACACTAAAACTTTGTGTCACTTTTGTAGTACTGACCTCTTCCTCTGTGCCCATCAGGATCACCCCTGGTTGATAGCAACCCCTTTGTTGCTTCAGGGAAGACACAGCATCTAAGAAGGCCCTGGATTCTGGAGAATCTCCATGCCACAACGCTATAACATGTAGACAAACCAAATAACAAGCAGACAACACCTAACCAATTGAGCTTTTTCATGGATGGGTATGTTGAAGGTAATTGGTGGTGCAGACATCTATACTATAATTTTGCGAATGTCTGTCTGAGTGAGTGAGTGTCTGTCTGTATGAAACAGCGTTTCTCCTCGGTGGCTGGAGCAATTGATCTGAAATCGCATCACCATCAGCATATGAACACACCTGACATAACTGTGAAGCCCGTTTGTCACTTTCACAAATCGTATGCTGTATAATAGCATTTTTATGGTGTATCTATATCTATTTAGCCTACAGTACCTTTTGTGACCACACATGTTAAGGGAGGGGCGCTGTTGTTCAGGCCATGCACAATCACACACAAACCCACCCACACACACACACACACACACACACACACACACACACGGGGGGGGGGGGGGGGGGGGGGGGGGAGTGTGTGTGTGTGTGTGTGTGTGCAGGCGGGCGGTCGGGCGGGGGGGGGGGGGGGGGGGGTTCTGGCCCTGTTACAGATGTTGTCCAAAAATCATGCAGATCGGTACACAGTATCTCTGTAGCCGTTAAATGGAACGGGTATTTCTTACATTGATGCTCCTACATATTAGCATGCAAGCACCAGTTAAAGTTACTTTCCATCCCTCATATACTGTGTGCACAGTGCACATCCCATAACCCACACACTGCACATCATTTCGGAGCTCATATCTTTGAACGGGTAAGGGCTATCTATACTATAATTTTGCGAATGTCTGTCTGAGTGAGTGTCTGTCTGTATGAAACAGCGTTTCTCCTCGGTGGCTGGAGCAATTGATCTGAAATCGCATCACCATCAGCATATGAACACACCTGACATAACTGTGAAGCCCGTTTGTCACTTTCACAAATCGTATGCTGTATAATAGCATTTTTATGGTGTATCTATATCTATTTAGCCTACAGTACCTTTTGTGACCACACATGTTAAGGGAGGGGCGCTGTTGTTCAGGCCATGCACAATCACACACAAACCCACACACACACACACACACACACACACACACACACACACACGGGGGGGGGGGGGGGGGGGGAAGTGTGTGTGTGTGTGCAGGCGGGCAGGCGGGCGGGCGGGGGGGGGGGCTGGGGTTCTGGCCCTGTTACAGATGTTGTCCAAAATCATGCAGATCGGTACACAGTATCTCTGTAGCCGTTTGTTAAATGGAACGGGTATTTCTTACATTGATGCTCCTACATATTATCATGCAAGCACCAGTTAAAGTTACTTTCCATCCCTCATATACTGTATGCAGTGCACATCCCATAACCCACACACTGCACATCATTTTGGAGCTCATATCTTTGAACGGGTAAGGGCTAGTTTAAGGAATTTAAGGTATCATAATAATGAATTCATTCATAGTGTTTCAATTAGGTTTTACTGTATCTGCTGCACAGTTAACATGCAGTAATGCTGCTGGCACACCACAACACCAAAAGGAAATATACAGTACCATATAAATATATACAATTAATGCTTATTACCCTAAGTTGAGTTTACCCTCTGGTTACCCATCATTTAACACGGTCAGTGCAACAGAACGAGTCATGACTTTAAATCACTGGTGATTTCTAGCACAGAGGCAAATTAAAATGGTAGCAAGATTTTGTTTAGCAATAGGCATGCCTATAATTGATGTGTGAATGACATTCATATAGAGCTACAGTACATACCACAGCTCTGGTGCTGTACTACTGCCTGCAGTATGTTGGCCCACTGTGTCTGTTCCTGGCGTGATGCTGTGGCCAGACACACAGGGGCGCTGTAAGGGTGATGGATTAACACAGGGAAAGCAGTGGGGCAGTCCCAGAATGCCTTCCTGCCGCCTGACCTACCTGAAGAACACACGCACGCACGCACGCACGCACGCACGCACAGTGCCAGAATAAACAATGTGTCTGTCTATACCTCTGACAGACAAGGATTAGAAGTGTCGGTGGGGTATACCACCTACCTGTGATGTGTTGGCACATGTTATCCACTAAGATAAAATGCTCTTCTTCGGAGGTGCAGATCTGACAGCCTGACAGCACCAGCTCTTTCTTACACCCCCAGCCACCTTTAAAAACCTGGGAACAGATGTGCACATGTACTGTACTGTAGGAGTGTGCTGTGCACACATATCTAACAGGACTTAATATGGGAATGCCCATATATGGAGGCCACATCGGCCACATATACTGTACCACACTAACAGAATCCATATATGGCCAAGACAGATGGCCAAGACAGCCCATATCTGTGTGGCTGGTTCTACAGACAGGGATCTCCATGTATGGGCATAAAAGGGATCGTATGTAATATGTATGATGTCAGATGTCATAGACGTCATAGGACTTTCACATAACGAATAACTGAGTAAGCATGTTTGGGCTCTCACAGCATAGCTCCATATACAGTACATTGATCTCCATATATGGGTACCAGGGGTCTCCATATATGGGTAACTGGTCAGATATACATCACTGGTCAGATGGCCAAGACATGGCGCTGGCGTCTTACTAGTAGTATACACAGATGTGTTGGACTGGCCGTAGATGGACATGCATGTACAGTGCACAAAATGTACACAAAGGAGAAATCTTCATACATACACTAACACACTGCTGTAGATCAATGTACATTAAAACTGAAAAAGTGCACTCCTCTGAGGGCAGATCTCCACCAGGCTGGGTAGCCTTCCTAAAGCTGTGTCAGTTGTGGCCTGCGTCCGTCAGGTCATGAGAAAAGCTGCGGGGGAAATAGAGTTTGTACAACAGACTTTGCAATTGTTTGCATTTGTGGCAGCCCCTGGCCTGGCAGACGCTAATCGTTCTTGCGCTCTAGGCCCCTCAAAATGTGAATTTGGGGAGGATTGGATGTAGTGTTCAAGATATATACTGTTTTCATATAGATATAGGCCCTGCCCATTATTTTGTGAATATAATTACTGGCAAACAATATGGAGTATGAAAACTCCATATTGTGTTGGGGCTTTTTATGCCTTTATTTGATAGGATAGTAGACTGACAGGAAATAGGGAGAGAGATGGGGAATGACACGCGGCAAAGGTCGTCCGGATCGGGAATCGAACCGGCAACGCCAGCAGGCATCATATAGCCTAGTATGTGGTATGCGCCTTGAACACTAGGCCAGCAGGCGCCCCAAGCTTGTCTAATTTTATGTGGAAAAAAGTACAAAAATATTATCTCTGCCTTCTCAGCCATTCCGGCCTGTTGGATATAATGAACCTACTGTACTTCATAGTGCATATAGCTTCTACAGTAGTTGTCTATCTATGTACAGTAAGTACCTCTTTGGAGTCACGGCTCTCAACTGCAAAACTGCTAGTGACCTGTATGTGCCGCTGTCTGCAGGTTCCATCCAGGTACTGTGGCAGACTTCCCTCCAAGAGAATCCCACCACCTGGAACAACATCCTGAAGTACAAGATTTATACATCCATTAACTACACAAAAACACACAACTACTTTGTTGGTAGGATGAGCCCCTGTGATGACACCTGGCAGGGATGCTGGAGGAGAGTCCACATGGTCTGCATTTCAGACGTGAAGTCATCAGTATTTAACATGTCAAATAATGATGTGCTTCTGACATGGACAATAGTTGTCACATTCTGATGGGTTTAGGCGTGAGACAGGATCTTAGCATCTCTTAAGTTGTCACAGATGCAGATGTTAAATTATGCATTACATTCAAAAAATGTTCTACTTATGGAGGACCTGGGCCGTATCACCTAAACGTTTCTCCCAGGGGTCCTTGGAGGGGTTCCAGGGGTCCCCAGCAAAGTGTGTTAAAGGTCCTACACCATGCATTTAAAAATAATTTATATAACACTGTTTGTGTCCCAAAAACGTTTTTGAAAAGGTTTGAGGCTAAATTACCACTCCTGAATACAGAGCCCCTGTTATTTCTGCCTGGCTTTCAGAGCATTTTCAGCTGCAGTACCACCTTGTCCTGAGTGGGAGGACTGCGCTATTGAGCCAGTTTTGGCCCCACACTCCTCCCCACCTCCTGCTCAGCAGGCCTGCCCACCCCTCCCCAACCCTCTCCCAGCTCCTCCTGCCTCCTTCTCAGGCCTGCCCACCCCTCCCCAACCCTCTCCCAGCTCCTCCTGCCTCCTTCTCAGGCCTTGTGACATCACAAATCTGACATTTCACAATCAGGACCGTTCTGAGACATGCTAACATAGATCTGCCCATAAACTGAGAAAGACACAATGGTCAGAAATAGGACTTTGTGAGGATAGAAGTTGCTTGTGGGACACCAAGAAAATACATAAAAATTGGAAAAATGAAAATTCATGGTGTAGTCCCTTTAATACAGCAGAAGAGAGACAATGGAGCAGCTCAGACGGTTCTAACCTTTTATTCAGGTGCCAGTATACAGGAGTGACTAACGTTTCGATGCTAGTGCATCTTCATCAGAGTCATCTGAAAAAAAGGTTAGAACCGTCTGAGCTGCTCCAATGTCTCTCTCTTCTGCATACATCAGTCCCTGCTCCTGTGATGCACCAGACTAGCCGTGTAGGCTGAGGCGCGCTGTAGATCCCCTTTGTGTTAATACAGCATCACAATCACTTTGACCACTTTATCCATTTACTACTGTATGTGTTGGCTATTCAAAAATAGTAGATCAAAGATTTGAAAACTCTTTAAAATGTTTGGATGATTTTGAATAATTTGAGAACTTTTTAACTGTTCTGGCCTGGGGCTCCCTGGCACAGAGCCTTTTCAGATGGGCGTCTGACCGTGGCCACAACTTGACACAACAATGTTTGAGAACCACTGCCTGACACTCCACAGTCACTAATGATTACACTCTGCCAGCAAACCCTCATCCAATAATTCATCTCAACTAGTGCTGCATTTTAAAGTCACTAATGAATACCAGCAATAACTGTTCTCTCCCCAGTTTACTCTTCATAATCGTTACTGTCCGGCAGAGACCTCGTATCTCCAAGTTAAAAATGTGTACATTTTTTGTAAAGCCCTGCTTCACCATACAAAAACGAGTGAAAATAGCAGATCTACAAGCGCTCGTAGATCTGCCATTTTCACTAGTTTAAATAATTTTCAAAATGAGAATACAAAACGAACGTTCTTAGACATACAAGGTTTCCACCAAACATATTAAATAATGTTGGTGTGATTCTCTTACTGTATTCTGAGTTATGGGTCTGGTTTGGTCAGGTTCCTCATCTCTGTTCCTCACACAGTCCAGGAGATGTGAGCGGTAGTGTCGGTGATAGAGGGGTGCCAGCTCCTCCATCATGCCTGTAATGTGCTCTGTCCATCATTCACACCAGAGAGACAGATGGAGTTACCTGCTTCCTGATGTCATGTCCACAAAGTTGTTTCTTTGACCAGTGGTTCTCTCAATCATTTTCATGTCAAGGAACCACAATATGTAGTAGGCCATTTGGCAGAAAAATAAAGAAAGAAAAAAAGAAAGAAAAAAGAAGAAGAAAAAAAAGTGTGCCACCAACCCCCAAGAGAAGATTTGTCTTTTTTCTAAAAGCTGAAAAATAAATAGAGCTTAAGTGTCTCTAATCGCCTCTTCATTTTGCTGGGGACCCCCTGCAACCTCCTAAAGGACCCCTGGGGGTCCCCACACTCTACTTTGAGAACCAGTGTCTTCAATTATTTTGTATTCAGACAGGATGAGACTTGACGCCTTGAATATGTTAGGCAAGAATATTTCAATAACATCAGCAATACACTTAGTTCATTTTTGTGTGTGTATTTGTTCCTGTCTCTGCAAGCACAGACACAAAGACAAAAGACAAAGACACACACACACACACACACACACACACACACACACACACACACACACACACACACACACACACACACACACACACACACACACACACACACACACACACACACACACACACACACACACACGAGTGTGTAAGTATGAGTATGTTTAGTAAACTAAACCAGCATTCACTGCTGAGCATGAATGTCAATGAGAGAACATAGAGTTACAGGGTGATGGTGGCTGCAGAGCAATAGCAGTGTTGGAAGACAAACAAATGCACACAGCCTGAAGGGTCTGGGCTGTAATTAGTTATTTTCTTTCTTTGAATTTTGAACTCATTAATGATAATGCACACAATAATAATAAACTGATCACTCTATATGAGCAGGATTGCTACATTTGAGTAAGTTTCAACACGAATGAAAGGCATTTTGGAAATATAGAAAGTTATGATTATTACAAGTTGTTATTATTATTACGCTATCAATTAGTATTTCGTACAGTATTGTTGCAGGGCTAGTATTGGTCCAATAATAAAATGCCTCTCACCTCAGTCTGCCTTCTCACATAACTCAATACTCTCAGATACCCATTAACTTCAATCAATGTAAATGTATCAAATTGCAACTCTTAATTGAACTAGTTCAATCAACATAATAATGTATTTTCTTGTGTATTACCTCCTGGCTTACCTGATATGTACCTGCGTTGTTTCGATTTCAAGTGGTAGGTTTGTTTCCCTCCCATCCTTGTCTCTCCTATAATAGAGTCGATCATTCAGCACACCGCACTAGCGGGTACACCAACACTGGCTCTAGATGTCTTTGGATTTGTGCTCTACACGCTAGTGTACTTTCAGTTACCCCCATACCTCAACGTTATATTTTTCATCCTCATCTTTTTCCATCCCCACCCTTCTCTCATGCCTCATTTGACAGCGATAGCTTCAATAAAACTGATTCGTGTTGACAGTCAATACCCACTACAGCCCTGGCAAAACACCTTCACAATAGCATTATAACATCGGTATTCCAACCTACGGCGGCCCTGTCAAAATAACACCGTACTATCTATACTATAACAGCAATGTTCCAAATACATGCACACAAACTATATCATAATTATAATGAAATCATCCACAGTACAAACTTAAGTATACAGCATCGTAGTTGAGTCTTGCGGAGCCAGCACAGTCCATACAAGTGATGGTGTGTGTGTGTGTGTGTGTGTGTGTGTGTGTGTGTGTGTGTGTGTGTGTGTGTGTGTGCGTGCCTGTATTATTGACATGAGCACATGAACATGATGATGGTGGAGGGGAGATTGGAGGTGGCATCCGGACCTTCATGGCACGCTGTGTGACAAATGAAAAGTTGTTGGACCCTGGCTGAGGGTCATACTCTTATACAGTCTATGGTCATACTGTACAGTAATGGTGAGTTTTACTGTGCACTGTATAGAGAGCTATATCTTAGAATAAGCAAGGTTATTTCAAGCATGCCATTACGCTAATTGTATAGTTGTTTATCTCACTGCTAATATGTCACTGCTTGTCTGTCAGGAAAAAGGACACCAGGACACTGGTGTGGTGGAAGTCTAGACTGCTAATGAGGCTATTTGTGCGTGTGTGCGTGCGTGCGTGCGTGCGTGCGTGCGTGCGTGCGTGCGTGCGTGCGTGCGTGCGACCGTGTGTGCGTGCGTGTGCATGGGGGGTCCAGGAAAGTGATCCTGACAGCAGCTATGAATTTCCATTCACATCTGAGCTCTCTGGCAGACCTAAGCCACAGTGGTGGATATTACACTAAAGCCCAGTACTTGAGTAAAAGTACTCCTGGCCAAATTTGACTCCACTACAACTGAAAGTAGCTCTGTCAAATGTCTACTTGAGTTATATTACAGAAGTATTTGCTTTTAAAATACTTACCAGACCAATATGTCTGAGTCATTGTGTCAGGGGATTTGTCAGAGCACCCGTTGGACCAATCTGTCTGCGTCTCTTTTGTGCCCATACATGGAGAGATCCCTTATGGCATCAGTATATGCCCATATATTGGCTCCATACTAATATTGGAAATGCCTGGGGCGCCCGCTGGCCTAGTGGTCAAGGCGCATACCACATACTAGGCTATGATGCCTTCTGGCTTCGCCGGTTCGATTCCTGATCCGAACGACCTTTGCCACATGTCATTCCCCATCTCTCTCCCCCTTTCCTGTCAGTCTACTATCCTATCAAATAAAGGCATAAAAAGCCCAAAAACAAATCTTAAATATATATATATATATATATATTGGAAACTCCTTATGGTTATTGCTGACTCTGAGTCATAGTCACATGAGTGTGATGAATATATGTAGTGTAGTATCACTACACATTCTGTATAGATTGTCTATTTTCACAATATTTGAAATAGTAGAAGTACTTAATTGAACTTAATTCATAATATAACCTTTTCCCTTCCTAGAAATGTGGTGGATTCAAATGTTTTTAGTTTTTTCTTTCCTTTTAAATGTATTGGACTGAAAGTCACAAGTATCCAAAGTAAAGTACCGGTACCTATACGCTCAAAATATGTACAGTAGCCTAGACAACCACTACCAGCAGTATATAAACTATAAATATTTATGGCTAGTCTCTCTGCAGCCTACAGATTTATTGCATGTCTCCATACCAATGCATTACTGTCTGTATGTCTTAAATTTGCTTGATACGCTCAGCAGGAGTATAGATACTAATACTGTGATGACAGAAAGACAGACGGACATACTGTGCAGTGTGCGCGCGTGCACACACACACGCGCGCGCACGCGCCACGCACGCACGCACAAGCACACACAAGCACACACACATTAATTCCATAATTAATGTGGGTAATCTGGCTATAATGAATGATGTCAAAGTAAAATTCATCTCCGTGCTGTTATTCTAAATAATATTTAAACAGATACATATTTGTTGATAATCACCATTTATAGATTTAAATCTATAAATAGCCTATCTATATTAAATATTTAATATAGATAAAGAAATCCATACGTATGACACATTTTTCAAATGCTTTCATATATATCCCCCTTTTGCTCAACACTGCAAAAGATTTTACTTAATTACAGAACTGAGACATTCTGTGCCCATGAATGAGTTGCAGTGAGTGAGGTTATATTTGTAAGACATGCTTTAGCCTTAGTTATGTGAATACAAGCCAACCACAGGACACGGTAATTGGGGAAACTCACATTACAGCATGATATATGGCTTAAACTAGCATAACCTAATTGCACAGGTCTCAAGTGGGAGCTTGTTAGGGGCCCCGGAGCACCTGCTCGTGACCCCAAGGGTGTGGCACCCAGGTCCTTCAAGCCATACTACAATGACCGTGACCACCGCGATGCCCGCCGCAAGGGAGACAACCGCCAGGAGAAGCGCAGAGGATCTGTGGGCTCAGACAGACAGCAGTCACCTGGACCCACTGCCACTGCGGATCGCCAAGCCATGCCACCACCTCCACCACCCCAACAACAACCTCTGCAGCAGATGCAAGCTCCGGTGGCACAGCTTGGGCCTCACATGGCCTTTTATCCCATGCAAAACCTGCAACCTCTGTACCCAGCACCTGCCCCAGTGCAGGCTCCAGCCCAGGCACCTACAACCCCTGTGACCTCTGCCCCAAAGGAGAAGCAGGCCGGGAAGAGGAAGGAGAAACGCAACCACGTTCCTCGCCAGTGAGCTGGTGAAGAAGTAATGTTATGGCCCAATATATTCTCCATATGTTAATCAACAAAAAGGGACATACATTTTATTAAGCAGTTAGTGTGCTAGTACTGTAGATGCATATATACTGCTAATGTAGAAAAGCTTCCTTTAAGCATAGGCTGTTGATTTTTGATATACTGTATAATGTATGCTGTATTTCTGATATACTGTATGTGCATGCGAGAACTACATATATACGTGGTTTCTTCACTGACATTGGGTAAAGGTTAAAAACTGAATGTACTCATAGTCAGAACATGACATACTGTTTACACTAGCCGCTTCGTTGCCTGCACCTGCGAGGCACGGCCTTGGACTTGGGGTGAAAAAGGGGGGGGTTGTAGATGGTGCCAGGCTGTATCATCGACTCCCCGACATTCCTGTACCGCGCTAACGAACCGTTATCTTCTTATTGCCAACATGAGATAGCGCTTCCTGAGGGAGTAAAGGGCAACATGTCGACTTCTAACATGTGAACCGGAGAACTCCCCAAATTCACGTGGACTGGGGAGTTGGTCTGGCCTTCAACTGTCTTCATTGCGAAACATCGTGCATGTTCATGCATGTACGTGCACAAGCGCGTGCCAAATGTGTGTGTGCTAAACTGAAGCTGTGTGTGTGTAACCCTATTGAGATGTTGTAGCGGAGCACCCTATAAAAGGCTGTGTATCCGTAGCTCAGTGCAGTTCTTTTCTGTCTACTTAGAGAGAGTTTTGACTCTGTTTTTTAGTTAAGTACACATACTGTACTTCTTTTTAATTTTCATTGCCAATTTCTGTATTGGTGAGCTTATAATTTGTAACTGTTTTTATTCACTAAAGCTTTTTAATTCACTTTTGCTTGGTGTCTGTCTGAATTCATTTTCTAGAGTTTACAACTTTTAAGGTTTTGACTTTTTAACTTCCCTTCGGGGAAGTTCCGCTTCCATGGGAAAGAGGTGTTAACATCTCAGGGCACTCAAAGCAACTTCTGGCTGTTGGAGCTGAGTTAGACTTTTGGTAAGAATCAACAAGTATATTTTCTTAATTTAAAAAGTCTTTCACCTTCTCAGTGACTGACACTGCGCGTGCAGGTGTCAGTTGGGTATGCTTGGCAGACAATAAAATACAAATTCCCAACCCTAACCGGATGGACAGTTTGTCCGCAGTGGGCTCTTTTGTATCAAATAAGTCAAGCTGCTTTTCTCCATAAAACAGTCCCTGGGAGAAAGCTACAAGGTAACAGTTTCACACTTTATATTGTCTTTGTGGTTTTGGCATTCTCCATCCAGACCTATGGTCTACATTTCTCAAGAAAGGTGCAATATTCTTGGTCTATAAAATAAAGTCGCTGTAGAAGGTAATAATATTCACCAGTTAAAGAGGGTCTCATAGACAGTTCAGTCTTTATTCAGAGAAAGTTGTATTCGTACAGTAATAGGTGCATATACAGTAATAGTAGGTTTATACAAATGAGAAAGGTTATAACACCTGTTTGTGTTAACTTAAAGGTATAGTGTAGTGTTAGTGACAGTGTTTATTAAAAAGAGATCTGGTAACTTTGTGGGCCTAGCAAACCGACGGAGGGTTCCGGGCGGCTTAGAGGAGTGCTTAAAAAGGTGAAAGGGCATTCAGTAGCTCCAAGCTCATTACATGGCGTCCCTGGGTGGATATTGATTGATTATTGATTATTGATTAGTAATTGATTAATTAAATTCGTGTCCACCGCCACATAAAGAATAGCCGAGAGACCCTTGGAATATAGTTATTACTACAGAAGTAAAGGATAGTTAATATTATCAAGGCTTAAGTGTTTTTATTCACAAAACTCCCCGGAGCGTCGGAGATTTTGAACATAGTGAAGTGGAGGTCTGTGTGCGCAGCAGACGGCCAGTAATCGGTAAAAAACATCTCCATTAGGAACTAGATAAAATAGCAGTTGAGAAACATCTAATAATATTATAACAACCTTTGCGACCAACCTAAAAAGTTTCAGGCATGGACTCTGCCTATCCCACCGCCACAGACAACGCTCCTGCGGGAGCGGTTGGCGGGGCGAGGCCTGCCTCCCCTACTCCCTCGACTGGCACCATGGCACCCCCATCGGTGGACTCGTGGGACGAGGACATTGACAGCAGTACCTACGACAGTATGGGCGTAATGGCCCCAGTAGTACTGCATAACACATGCGGAGGACAAGCGGCCCGTTACGAATCCAGTACGGGGAGCGCATATCCTGATCTCCAAACGTTGCTGAATTGGAATCAGGGAGCAACGCGAGCCGACGCTACAGCCCCCCTTCCTTGGCTACATGGCCCCACAGGGACCGGTGGCCTAGAATGGGATCCCCAGACAAACGACGGGGAACAGGCTGAACCTGAGCTGCAGGGGAGACTTCCCCCGCCGCCTCAGGTGCTGGACACTTTCTCCTGGCAAATCCCCGCCAGGACACACACCATAACCCCCGAGAGAATGGTGAAACTAAAGA
Organism: Nannobrachium achirus; assembly: GCF_963921795.1. Taxonomy (NCBI): domain Eukaryota; kingdom Metazoa; phylum Chordata; class Actinopteri; order Myctophiformes; family Myctophidae; genus Nannobrachium; species Nannobrachium achirus. The sequence goes on from NC_137812.1 coordinate 61,671,620, forward strand.
TTTCCTCCGAAAGGTTCGAACAACTCGTGCCTGCAGGAAACAGGCCCTTTGTGGTGAATCCCGCAAATAGGTACCTAGACAACAATGCGGGCATGGCGGCAGCCATAGCACACGGTGCAGGTCAAAGCTACGCCACATGGTGCCGAAACATAGTGGAGTCCAGACCAAACCGAAAACTCGAGAATGGAGAAGTACTGGTATGTGCACCATACCAACTTGCCCATAAAGGATATCAAGGTATTATCAACATGGCTATGCAGAATGTTGCTAGAGGCACCAGGGAGGAAGACCAAAGGTCTACCCTTCTGGCATACTATGGCAAGCTCTTTGCTCAAGCCTATGACATGCAAGTTTATAACCTAGTTATGACCTTGTTTGGAACTGGTACGTGGGATTACGACCAGGCCCTCAGCATTTGGTGCTTTATGGAGATGTTCCAAGGCCTGCCCGACGACCGGCTAGAAATAACTTTGCTGGTCCCAGAGGCATGGCTGGCTAACACTCTCCGCCGAGCCCAGATGGAGGCCTGGCCGCCACACCAGAGGCACGGGTGGGGCGACACATTCGCAAACGCCCGAAGGACTAACGTGGTGCAAGATCTCATACAAAGGGTGGAGAGTCACCGCATAACGGCCAATAGAACTTGGCCCATGACAGGCGAACAAAACAATGGGATGAGAGGCCCTCCCCCGGAGGACCGGAATGTGTGGTTAACCACCTATCCCCCGGCAGGGCCTTCACAAAGCCCACTTCCCGCGGAGGAACCTAGGGGGCAGCCTCGAGAGGTGAGAGGTCCTGACCTCGAAACCACACCGCTCCAAACCCCCCAGGCCCCCGTTGGGGCACCTAGACAGCTGCCGGCACCCGGTCCCCTATACCAGGATACAGGCCGGGTGCAGACACGGTCACAGAGAAGAGGGGACGCCCACAGGGATCCACCGCCCCTCTACCGGGGAACTATCCCTCTGGACCCCTCAAGGATTGTGGCGCCAGAACAGGCCCCGAGGTCATCACCTGACCTCGGGAGGCCTTTGGCCGCCTCAACACCGGGACAGGTTGAACAGCCCATACCTATGGAGCGAAATCCTGTCTCACCTACATCCCGACGACTCGAGGTGTCAGATTACGGGGCATTCCCCGGACCCTCCAACGAGGATCTGGGAGTGGTGCTGGAACCCCCTAGGAACACCCCCATGGAGATCGACGTTCAAAATGGGGACCTAGTGGAACACCCCACTCATGGCCTGTGGGCAATACTCACCTTTACAACCACGTCTTTGTCAACGACGGAAAAGTGGGAGACGTATCTCACAGGAAAAGGTGGTACTCCATACAGAAACCTCCGAAAGGACGTGATGGAGGCCAGAATACCATACAACCTGGATGCCGGTATACCTGTGGTGACTCCCTGCCTGGGAATCCTCCCGGGTGCCTCCAAAATAGTCCACCTGGCTCTTAGGGAATCCACGCTACAACTTAGAACCCTCAAAGACCAGGAGAAGGCTAAAATGGAGCGGGACATAAGGAAAGCACTGCTCGCACGGTCCTCTTTCGAGGGGACCGGAGCGCCAGGTAACCCCTACAGACTGGCGATCATGATGAAATGGGGTAGATTCAAGGTCCAAGGCTTGAGGAAGACATGGATGCAAGAGGCCATACTGGCCGCCATTTATTCCCTCAGAAACACACACAACATGTTCATTCGGTTGTTGGTGAACGATGGGGACTTCGAGGCAGTCTCGGCTCTGGTACGGGCCAGAGAGGCTGCCGAGGCTTCAGAGGCTGGATCCGTCAGGTCAACGGGCCGAAACAGCCAAAGAAGCAGCGCCGGTGCGGAGTCCCGATCTGGGGGCTCTGCTCCAGGCACCCCAAACCGCTCCTTCTCCGTCACGCGGAGAGAGCAGAACCAAAACCAAACCCCAAGGGGTAGACAAGCTACTAGAGGGACCCCTAGGGTGCGGTTCAACCCGCCACCACAGGCCCCTCGCCCGCTTGAACCCCCAGGGATTCTAGTTCGGAACTCCCCCCGTGTCGAGGAGGAGGAAGAGAGCGAGGAAGACTCAGACCCGGACTACGAGCCGGAGGACGAGGAATCCCAGTCTAGGGCATCCTCAAGGGCCTCTTCGGTCTCTGAGTCAGAGTCTAGGTCAGGCTCTCGTTCCAGGTCCAGGGAAAGGCAAATGTACCCTCGGGGCCCGCCTCCCAGAGCTAGGAACAAGAACGCCAAAGCCCGGCTACTGAGGCCTCTAAAAGTGGAATCTCCACTGAAAGGCAAGCTCTTCCAAACCCGCAGTGGACTTAGCTGGACCACGGGTATCGAAGGTGTCCCGGCTGGGGACGAAGGAGAGCTTAGGGGCAACGAGTCAGGACAAATGTGCGACGGATACCCTGTCGAGTGGGAAACCGCCAGAGCACTGGCGCGATCACCCTCGGCGGAGAGAGTCCTCTGGCAACATGGCCTGACCGGGTCCTTTAAGGATGCTTACCTGCACGCGGGTTATGAAGCGATGCGGGAACAGGTCATACTGAGGGATCAGGCAATGGCAGAGCCTGCAAGGAGGTTTGTACATTACAACAACACCCCCTCGGATCCCGGTATAACCATGAGGGAAGATTTATCCCCATACCAAGCCAGGCGGGAATATTCATTTCCTTCCAGATTGGCACCCACCCCAATAACAAGCAGCACCAGAATGGGTGCTTCGTTTCGCCCGGAAGGGAACCGGCTCTCGGGCCAAGGCCACCTTTCAGGGGAAGAATCATACGTTAGCGACCTCCTTAGCAAGGCGCAGTTGATGAAGAATTTGACCACGGCGAGAGACCCGGGCGAGACGCAAGCAAACTACTTGCGGAGAACAATCCCTCTATTTGAGGGGTCTATACTCTATCACGATCCAGAGGCAGCCCGCATACTGGGCCATGTCAGGGGCTTGGACGTCCCCGGAGGGGCCTCCCTCGAGTCCCTGAGCTCAATGGACGTGAGAATTCCCGGGGTGAACCCTGGAGAGAGGATGGTGGAAGAATTAGCCACCCTGGTAGCGGAGGGGGAATTGAACTTGGCTGTTGCAGCCGATAAAATCTCCTGCTCCGTGCCTATCAACCAAGCTACCCTCCTGCTGGAGAAGTTGTTCTCTAAAATCCCAGGAGGACTAAACCTGGCCGTGGGCTGTGCCCACTGGACACAGGCGCAGCTACGGACTGAATGTATGAAGTACGATCAGACCAAGGCGCTGCTCTCATTGAAGAAAAAACATGGGAATCAAAATGGGTCAGAGCAACCCAAGCCGCAAGGCAAGAAGGCCCCGAGGAAAGAAACCCAGCCTAAGGCTGAGACAACCGAGGCCAAGGATTCAAAAAACGGGGAGCGGGGAGCCACCAAGAAGGCTCCCCCGAAAAAGGCTCCGGCGCAGAAACAGGCAGGGAAGGGGGGACCGAAGGTCCCGACCTTCCTGCCTGCAGAAGAATGGGCCGCCCTCCCACAGGAGGAGAAGGAGGCACGGATAGCTCTGAGAGCGGCGGCAAGAGCCGCGCGCGAGGCTCAAGAACAGGAGAAGGAACAGTGACCGAGCCTCCCTCAGCTATCATACACCTGACAATAGACCCCACCAAACGACCCCTGTTGAACGCTATAGCAAGCAAGACAAGGGAGTCAGATGGGAAACTTTTGTGTCAGTTAGGGACAGACCAGTATCGTTTAGATACCGGGGCTGAAATAACACTGCACACAGGTATTCCCATTACGGGATCCATGGAGGTGGAACTAGGTGATGGCTCAATCACCACTATGGGGACGGGGGACAAGCATGGAATACACGGGGTCGTTGGCCCCGTATATGCAGAACCCTTGATAGCCCCCAAAGACCTGATCATGATCAACCTGGAGGAAATAACTTCAGATGATTATGAGAAGGAATTCCTTTTCCCCGGTCTTGATACCCCAGAGCCACCTAAGAACGTATGTATTAAATATAGCCTTAAATACATGCGTCCCATAGATGTGGCAAAGGAGATTGAAAAGATTGTGGAAGCGTCGGACGGCCAACAGAAAGACCGAATCAGAGGAATTCTTAAGAGAGGCCGTCATGCGACGCATAAGAATGACGCTGGCAGGGTCGACCCCAAGTATACATATACTATTAGGGGTCGAGTGCCAGACAGACAGCCCCAGCACCGAGTAGACCCTCACAGCTACCATCGATGAGCTGGAGCAAGGCGGGCAACTGAAGCGACTGGACTCCGCCCTCACCAACACACCTATCCTAGGGGTTCCAAAACCAGGTGGGGAAGGATGGAGACTAGTACATAATCTCATTGCCCTGAACGCGAGGTCGACCTCGGATACCAGGTCAATGTTCAACATTGCGCAGACAACCAGGAACTTGCCAAATAAACGGTTCAAGTCCTGTCTGGATCTGAAGAATGGCTTCTGGTGTGTGCCAATAGACGAACTGTCCACCCAAAAAACTGCGTTCACCTGGAACGGAGTCTCCTATGGCTGGACCGTTTTACCACAGGGCTTTAAGTCTAGCCCCTCGCACTTTCAGAGTGTCGTTGAGGACATCCTGAAAGGCCTGGATGTCACGGTATATGTGGACGACATTTACTGGACAAATGAGACTGAAGACGAGCACCTTGACCTGCTAGACCAGGTGGTCACCCGTCTGGCTTCCTCAGGGCTCAAGATTGGCCTCAAGAAATGCGAAATCGCAAAATACTCTTTGAGGTATCTGGGTTTCAACATAACAGACACTGGGAAATCGGTCAGCAAAGAGTACCTAGAACAAATCGCTGCCCTTCCCCAGCCTACCTTGTTGGCTCACCTGGATCATGCCCTGGGAAAGTGTGGTCACATAATGAACCACGTCCCGGGGTACGCTGCCAAGGCAGCACCCCTACATAGACTCAAGGGAAAGGCACTACAGGGTAAGAACCCCCGCAACCGGAACATACCGATAGCGGACGCCAAACCCCACTGGTCTATATTCCAAACCCATGTGCTGGAACATTGCACCGATTTGGAGAAAAGAGACCCCGGGAAGCACTTGGAGGTTTTCCCTTGCCTGGAAGGTGAGGGAATAACTCTCAGGTGCATGAACCGTTTGGGCAAAGCCCCATGTCTCTTTTTGTCCATGCAATTCTCCAGCCCAGAGCAGAGATATCCCGACCAAGAGCGAATTCTCTGCGGAGTATTCAAGTTCTTGAACGGACTGAAAGACCTCGCTCAAGACCGAGACGTGATAGTCACCACGGAGTACCCCGCACTGCAGTGCGCATCCAAGGGGACTATCTCAGGGTCACGAGCCATGTCACAGAGGTGGGGACACTGGGCCGGAATGCTTACTGACCCTCGGGTTAAGTTTATAACCACCGGCACCAAATGCCCCATCGAAGCAAAGCCTAAGCCCCAGGCCCCCGTGGAGGAACCCCCCTGGGTCCTGTACACTGATGGGAGCCAGCAGAAGGCCGACGGTGACCGGGCCAAATGGGCATTTGTCCTTAAACACAAGGACAAGACCGTGAAATCATCCTCAGGATGGATTGACGGTTCGGCCCAGATGGCCGAGGTGACTGCCATACTAGAGGGAATTATCACAGCTAGGGGTAAACATATCCAGAAGCTGTTGATCGTGACCGATAGTGACTACTGCTACCAAGGTGGGGCTGAGAATCTAGAGTTCTGGGAAGCCAAAGGCTATGAGACAAGCTCAGGCCGCCCCATGGCTCATGGTGAACTCTGGGCCCTTATAGTAGAGCAATCCAAAAACATGAGGCTCTCATGGAAATGGATTAAGAGCCATACGGATGGAGAAGGCATCCACTTCACCGGGAACCGGGAGGTGGATGCCCTGGCCCAGCGCAGACAGCTGGCCAATGCAGTTGGGCTGAAACGCCTGCGCCTAGCCCTGCCGATGGCGTGGGGCAAAGGCAAGGTGGTGGAAGTGCCCGAAGACGAGGCCGACCACATAATCCGGACGATTCATGTGGGTCTCGGTCACGTGGGCAGCCAAAGGCTACTCAAGTACCTGCGGACGCAGGATTTGCTGATCCCAAAAGCTAGGCAAAGAGCTATCACAGTGCGTAAGGCATGTGAACGCTGTGCCCTAGTAAGGGGCACAAAACCGGAATTTGTACCTCCAGGGCAAATTGCGGTGCCCATAGCGGGCACGAATTTTTCTGCCGATGTGTTTGGGCCTATGTCCCAGACAACGCGGAAAGGACACAAACACGGGCTGGTTATCGCTGATAACGGGCCTGGTGCCATAAGGGTGTATCCTATTAAGACACCTACTGCGGCGATCATTTGCCACTGTATATCCCAATTCCTACGGGAAGAGAACGGGGTACAGTCCCTGCGAATGGACAATGCGACTTATTTTACGCACACTAGCGTTAAGTCTTTGCTGGAGGATGAGGGTATTCAGGTGGAATACTCAGTTCCGTACCATGCTAAGACTAACGGAGTTGCGGAGAGGGCTGTTCGCTCAGTAAAAGAACAGATAATTAAAGAGGGCATGGAGAGCTCTTGGGATGAGCCTTCTCCTCTTCTCAAAATTCACCAATCGGTCAACCTTGGGAGAGAGGAGAAGAGATGTGTGTCCAAAGATAACACGGGTGTCTCTTGTCCTTTCTCCACAGGTGAAGCTGTTTGGGTGCTGAGAAAACCCCTGCCAGGAAACCCCAGCAAGAAGTGTGAATCAAAAGACACCGTTGCTGAGATCCTTGGCCCACATAGGCTTAGGTTGGAGAACTCGGGCATAGTTCATATAGACCAAGTTCGCAAGACCAGGTGAGCACTGAGAAATGGCCGAAGCTTCGGGTTGTTCACCCTTAGTCAGGGATGGAGAGGTTGCGCCAGGCATGGGGCAGGTAACTGTTGGTTCTCGTAAGGAGATGCCCTTTGCTTTGGAGTGCGCCAGACAAAAAGTGTTGATCTGTGTAGCGCCAGGACGGTCCCCAGTCTCTGGGGACAGTGGAGTTGGAAAGAGTGCCAGCGCCTGGTTAGGCGTATCCGATGGAGCGGTGAAGTTGGCCAGGGAAGGCTTCATGCCGACGGTGAGGTCAGTGGTGCATAATCCGAGCCTAGACATGGCAGAGGATGGATGGTTACCTAAACCAGAGTACGTGGCGGGGCCTGCGGGCCACCCCATTCTCTGGCAAAGGTATGGACACAGTCTGGGGAAGTGCATGCTATGCCTGATCCCAGTGACCAACCTGCTGTGGCAGGGTCCATCTCGCAACCGCCCGCCCCAAGTGCCGCATGATAGCAAGCCTCTCCTTCGCCCTGGTGGCGAGGCCTTTACCTTTGGGCCTAAAGAAGGACCCAGGGGATGTAGAGCGTTGGTATGCCCGGGGTGCTACGTCCTGTACGGACCGCGCATTGCTCTGGCTGCCTATCCTGTCATGACCGCTGAAACAGCGGCCAGTTGCTCATGCACATGGCTAGGTTTCGCCCTGGCCAAATGCAAATACCATGAGGGAGTGAAGTTGAACTCAGGTATCCATCTGACCAAGGGCGGTGGTTTCCTGCAAGCCGGTGACGCACCGGTTCGCAAAGGAGCCCACGGCCGTGGAGGTATCACCTTCAAGGGCAGCATGGAGAATCTGGACAGTCTGATGGAAACTTCCCTCGAGCGAACTATCAGCCTCTCTTTCCCCAGGGCTATGCCCTCCAGGGGATCTAGGTTGTATTCAAGCCGTGGTCCAGATACATTCTGGGTGAAGGACACGGAGGAGCGAGCCAAGCTTTTCCCCAAATATCAGTTGCCTAGCGAAGCTAGCAATATCAAGGGGATGGACCTGCTGCTTGACTGTGCTAGTCTGTTTCGTATGATGCTGGCGGCCAGGGCCCTTTTGGCGATCCCTGGCCTGGTGGCAGTGTCGTTCCAAACAGATATGCCTAAAGATGGCGATACACCTGACTGGTTTACCACAGTCAGCGGGGAGTTGAATGATAAAGGTTTCAGAGAGACCCTATCAATCAAACTCCTGGTGAGGAATGGCCCCGTTGTGACCCGCAAGGGGTCAGGAGGTGAGCCTATCGCTGTGGGGTCTACTATCCGGCCTGCCGGAGGGGGAGAGTACCAATTCGTGGTTTTCTCAATCACTCTGGAGGTGGGGGCTATGCCACATCCCATTAGAGGGATCTCTGTGGACATAAACCCTGGTACCGAGAATCCAGTGGTGGGAGACCCATTAAGGGTCTCACGGATCAAACCACGCAGGGTGCACTTCCGGGACAGCGCAGGGTTGGGGCCTAAGGGGGATACCCTATGGAAGTTTTTGGCTGGCCTTTCCCTTAAAAAGGAGAGAAGGTCAAAAGATTCCGAGTAATTGATGCTGTTCCACGGCGGGCCCCTAACCTTGTTGCTCTCTCTTTCAGGTAATCCAGCCGGTAAGAGAGAGTGAGAGGGGGGGAAGCCGAGATGGATGCCCGCCTGGTCCGTATAGCCCTGTTGGAGGCTCCTGGAATGGGTAGGACAATCACCTTGGCCCGCTCAACGCATCTTGAGGAGTCGAGAGAGGGCCTGATATCCTCGACAGAAGAGGAAACCGTGCAGTCTGGGGAACCAGTAACAGAGCCCGAGGGGATTGCACCTAGTATGGCTCGCAAGCCCAAGGCTTCCATCACCAACTTAATCACCAGGCACATTATGAAGGGGACCCTTCTGATAATGGCAGTGGTGATGGTGCTGGGATTCGTAAGGGCCCTCAGGTACCCCAAGACTCGCACGGAATGGGAATTCAGAGACCCAACTATCAGAGAGCATGAGGGGGTGCCGGTAGTATACGCACGTATAACCAGCCCTATCCCCTGTGTTCCTGAAAATCTCACTGACCGGTGGTTGGCCTATAATAATTATAAGGCCACAGCACTGGGCAGTAGCCCGCCCGCAGACGGCTGGGGTGAGCCCCCAGAATGTTCAGTAGCCAGCACGGAACCTGAGTGTTGGGTGCTTGAACCTAGACATGGTTGTAACGGTCATATCACATGGCAGGATCTCAGTGACCAAGTAGACGAGGTATCCCAGGGGGCAGAGGGGGCGGTAGTACTGAGAGTCTACCCATCCGACCCTGTCGGTGAGATATCTACAAGCGTCAAACTGGCCAAAGGGATTCAAAAAGTATACCAATGTACCACGGTCACTGCCCGATCTCGCTACAGCAGTGAGAAGGAATGGGGACTGTGGGAAGACATATCCAATTGCTCCGATGCCTCAGTGGATGGAGCCGAGGCGGTGGAACTAAGGATACATCGCAGAGAGTTAGCCTTGGAAGGGGATATAGCCGCTGAAAAAGTGACTTTGCTCACTGTTTGGCCACCGTCCCCTGAGAGGGAACTCCAAGCGCTGCTGAGCTACGTGTCACCACTGAGGAATAATTCCTCTTCCCCGAGAGCAAGGAGGGCTACGCCCGGCTACAAGCCACCACCGGTCACCGACCAAGCGGGTGGCTGTCCCCACAGAATCACTACCAAATGGTTTAAGTGGATTGTGGGGATAACCAAGCCAGGCAAGAAGATGTACTCCTACCCACCTGGCTTGCTGTGGATGAAAAATCGGCCGCTCGCTGGTGGGAAAACTCTATACTACATGGACACTCCGGTGTTATCAGCTGACCAGGTTGGGGCAATAGAGGGTCCATGGGGAACCAAGGTGGTTGATTCATTGCTCACGTGTGTAGCAGCCAAGCTCGACCCCACCGACCTCCCATGGAGGGGACTTACGGTGGAGAAAGTCATCAAACGCCTAGCGAACAAGATGGGGGAACTAATACCCATCTGTCGTGAAGGAAAACGGATGGGGATCCCACGGGACTCCCTAACTGTCCGCACGAATGGGACTATAATCCCTGGTCAATCCTCATGCAGAGTAGACTTCAGAACTATGCTGAGGAGGTTTAGGGTGTTCCCTGACTTGACAGCCTCACAGACCTCGTGGGGTAAATGGGATCATGAAGGGCCTTTAAACAACATAAAAAACTATGCGGGTTTGGGCCTGACGAACGAAGAAGTGAAACTCCTCGATAAGTGCTGGGCTAGACCTGGGAACACAGAGGAGGAAAGGCTGAAGATGTTCCTTCATCAACAGTTTGCGGCCCAAGTTTTGGGATTCCAACTGTATTCATGGCGCCAATTAATCGGGCGGGGTGAAGGGACATCAGGGGCCAACCCTACTCTTTACCCGGGCTCCTTCATGGTCACTCTGGGGGGAAATAACAAAGATCCTCCAGAAGAGACCAGGCCGAACCCTAATATCAATCCGGACAAGACTGAAAGGCCTGTTCGGGAATGGATATTGGATTGGAAGAGGGAAGACCCCCAAAAGCCGTTCTCTAGACTACCAGAAGACGATCGGAACCAAGGAAAAATCTCTCTTCCTCCACCCCTCATATTAGCGAAGAAAACCGACACTGGTTTTATCCTGCGCTGGGGGTTGGAACCTACGTACAAGGCCACAGGAGCCCAGGTGGGAGCGTATCCTCAGACTACATATGGTATCAGGGGAAAGCAGTATTGTACCTTGGAAGATCAGAGCCAGTGTACAACCCAAGACACTCATCCAGCAACCCATGTGGATGAGGCGACTTCTGCCATGGTGGATATAGCTTCCACCAGAACCATAACCCACGTGACCGAGGGCGATGGTCATGAGGTCGCATGGATCAATTGGGGTCCCCTTAAAAGGGACCAAGCTGCCGAAATAGGTTGTGACGCTAAGAAAATGGTGGCACGATATTATGTCACACGCAATCCTCCTCCCCAGGAGCATGCATGGAACAACATGCACTGGTATGACTCTCCTGTGTTGGAGAAAAAATATGATTCCTGGAGGTGGAGGCCTGTGATAGGAAGACAAGAAAGGGAGTTTGTCAACCCAACAGAGGGAGTAGGGGCACCGGCGATGTTGGTACGTTGCTACCAGGCCTCCCCTACGTCTCCACTAGGACCGAAGCAGGACACCCTAGACTGGGCAGGGCGGACTGAACGGTGTGGACCCCTTGACTCTGTGTCAGCTAGGCTCTTGGACAAGGGGTTTCCTTACTTCTGGCCGCCCGATGCGTACCTACTGAATCGTTGGGGATTTGCCAACGGTCCATTTTGTAACAACAACGGCAAAGGCAATTGCCATTGTTATGGCACCTGTGGACAGGCTGGTTGGGTGGGAGCCCTTTTAGGGCCATGTGATTCAGTGTTCATGGACTTCGGCACACCATGGGCTCCCCCATCTGATTACCTAGTCTCAGGGAGGCCATCATTGAATCCGGGAATCGGATGGACGGCCCGGACATTCTCCATGCAGGCCGTGTACCCCAAAACTCATGCAGTCAACATGACTAATGGTACGTGTCACCCTAACCGATGGCCTGAGGCGGATTACAGGAAAAGGCCTAGGACCGGCTGGGGTGATTTCAAGTCGGCCACATTTCTGTTAACCTCAATAGTAGGTTATGCGGCTATTGACATAGGAGAATCCGTAAAGGAAGGGACTATAGAGGCGTTCGAAGAAGTCACATCTGTATTTCAGACCTCCTGGAGAGTTGTAGCAGGTGTGCTCAAATGGGCTATCCCTTGTTTGATGTTACTGGGATGGCTTATCGTGTTCTCAGTACTGTACCGCCTGGGCCTTTTGGGGGGCGTGGGCAGAGCTCTCAAGGACATGCTGAAATGGATGTGTGCAAAGAGAGGAGGAGCTCAGAGGGAGGGGCGTCCCCTCCCATGAGGAGGAGCCGTGGCCTGAGGCGCTGCATAAAAGGAGCCCCTCAGGCTAGCTCTTGTCATAACTCCCGTTGGCTGTTATATGGACGTTGCTCAGGCACTTAATATTCTGCGTGAAGAATTTAAACCCATCTACGACCTAGCCATGGCCAGCGAGAGACAAGAGCAGATCATCAGCCTGGATGACATGGACGATGACAATCTTCTTGCCATGGATCCTGAGGAAAATGACTTACTTTCCGAGGGCCAACCGGAGGAGGACCGGAGTGGAGCAACCACTCCGGCTCCAATGGATGAACACTCTGAGCCCTCTGGGCTCGAAGGAGGGGCAGTCTGGAGGGTGGTGATTCCTCCCCCTGCCGATACCCAAGACGACGAGGACGAGGAGGCTGGGATGCCCAGAATGCAGCTGTATAATACTAAAGGTGCTAAAATCGCCGATGACAGCCTGAAAATCCCCCAGGTCTGGGAGGACATCGTGGGCATTCGCAGAGGGCATATGTCCAACAAAGATCCGTTCCTGACACCCAACTGGGAGACCTACGTGCTGCTGAAAACTGTTTCCATCAAGCGGTCGGTGATCTACAGCCGCTTGGTGGGAAACAACTGGCGCTCCATCGTTCCTGTGTGCGTGACCACCTACAGGGTCATGCAAAACAACCTACGCTACCAGTCTGGCGAAGTGTGGGCAACTATCGAGACCCAGGCAGCAGGGCGAAACCGCTTCGGCATCCTGGAAACCATCCTGGGCCCCAGGATGATCCGGGGAAAATGGGAGAAGAATTCCCAGGGGATTCGAGAGGTTACTCGAGACCCCAAAGTGTGGCCATCCGATGATGTTGTGGCTGCACTCGAGAAGAACCAGGGTGCCAGAGGGGGTGTTAGGGGCCCCGGAGCACCTGCTCGTGACCCCAAGGGTGTGGCACCCAGGTCCTTCAAGCCATACTACAATGACCGTGACCACCGCGATGCCCGCCGCAAGGGAGACAACCGCCAGGAGAAGCGCAGAGGATCTGTGGGCTCAGACAGACAGCAGTCACCTGGACCCACTGCCACTGCGGATCGCCAAGCCATGCCACCACCTCCACCACCCCAACAACAACCTCTGCAGCAGATGCAAGCTCCGGTGGCACAGCTTGGGCCTCACATGGCCTTTTATCCCATGCAAAACCTGCAACCTCTGTACCCAGCACCTGCCCCAGTGCAGGCTCCAGCCCAGGCACCTACAACCCCTGTGACCTCTGCCCCAAAGGAGAAGCAGGCCGGGAAGAGGAAGGAGAAACGCAACCACGTTCCTCGCCAGTGAGCTGGTGAAGAAGTAATGTTATGGCCCAATATATTCTCCATATGTTAATCAACAAAAAGGGACATACATTTTATTAAGCAGTTAGTGTGCTAGTACTGTAGATGCATATATACTGCTAATGTAGAAAAGCTTCCTTTAAGCATAGGCTGTTGATTTTTGATATACTGTATAATGTATGCTGTATTTCTGATATACTGTATGTGCATGCGAGAACTACATATATACGTGGTTTCTTCACTGACATTGGGTAAAGGTTAAAAACTGAATGTACTCATAGTCAGAACATGACATACTGTTTACACTAGCCGCTTCGTTGCCTGCACCTGCGAGGCACGGCCTTGGACTTGGGGTGAAAAAGGGGGGGGTTGTAGATGGTGCCAGGCTGTATCATCGACTCCCCGACATTCCTGTACCGCGCTAACGAACCGTTATCTTCTTATTGCCAACATGAGATAGCGCTTCCTGAGGGAGTAAAGGGCAACATGTCGACTTCTAACATGTGAACCGGAGAACTCCCCAAATTCACGTGGACTGGGGAGTTGGTCTGGCCTTCAACTGTCTTCATTGCGAAACATCGTGCATGTTCATGCATGTACGTGCACAAGCGCGTGCCAAATGTGTGTGTGCTAAACTGAAGCTGTGTGTGTGTAACCCTATTGAGATGTTGTAGCGGAGCACCCTATAAAAGGCTGTGTATCCGTAGCTCAGTGCAGTTCTTTTCTGTCTACTTAGAGAGAGTTTTGACTCTGTTTTTTAGTTAAGTACACATACTGTACTTCTTTTTAATTTTCATTGCCAATTTCTGTATTGGTGAGCTTATAATTTGTAACTGTTTTTATTCACTAAAGCTTTTTAATTCACTTTTGCTTGGTGTCTGTCTGAATTCATTTTCTAGAGTTTACAACTTTTAAGGTTTTGACTTTTTAACTTCCCTTCGGGGAAGTTCCGCTTCCATGGGAAAGAGGTGTTAACATCTCAGGGCACTCAAAGCAACTTCTGGCTGTTGGAGCTGAGTTAGACTTTTGGTAAGAATCAACAAGTATATTTTCTTAATTTAAAAAGTCTTTCACCTTCTCAGTGACTGACACTGCGCGTGCAGGTGTCAGTTGGGTATGCTTGGCAGACAATAAAATACAAATTCCCAACCCTAACCGGATGGACAGTTTGTCCGCAGTGGGCTCTTTTGTATCAAATAAGTCAAGCTGCTTTTCTCCATAAAACAGTCCCTGGGAGAAAGCTACAAGGTAACAGTTTCACACTTTATATTGTCTTTGTGGTTTTGGCATTCTCCATCCAGACCTATGGTCTACATTTCTCAAGAAAGGTGCAATATTCTTGGTCTATAAAATAAAGTCGCTGTAGAAGGTAATAATATTCACCAGTTAAAGAGGGTCTCATAGACAGTTCAGTCTTTATTCAGAGAAAGTTGTATTCGTACAGTAATAGGTGCATATACAGTAATAGTAGGTTTATACAAATGAGAAAGGTTATAACACCTGTTTGTGTTAACTTAAAGGTATAGTGTAGTGTTAGTGACAGTGTTTATTAAAAAGAGATCTGGTAACTTTGTGGGCCTAGCAAACCGACGGAGGGTTCCGGGCGGCTTAGAGGAGTGCTTAAAAAGGTGAAAGGGCATTCAGTAGCTCCAAGCTCATTACAGAGCTTGAAGTCAGTGTAAGTGTAAGTGGATCTCTATGACATTAAGACCTCTCATATGACTCTGTATGCACGTGTAACTGGCAGTCTTTCTGTGTTCAGCACTTTACTTCATATCTTTGGTTCAGCTCCCCAGCCCCAGCTGCAAACCCTCCATTCTATTCAAAGGACCTTCATGACATGAGAAAACATACATCTAATCACCAGTATTGCAAGATTAAGAGACACTTAAACCCAATGCTTAGTTGACCCTACATCCCATGGGCTACACTACATATCTTTGCTGAAAATAGATCATCTACAAGCTCGTAAATCCGCTATCTGGGATGTTCCCTCTCAGAGCAGGGACGGTAGCGTTCAAGAGGTTAAATATACATTCTTTTATCCAGCGCCAATACCTATAGCCTATGGTTACACTTCAACTGGTGGAGTGGGGTTATATCAACTAAGCCGGGGGTTATGTTTACACTAAGGCTATACAGTATATCATATATGGTACCAACAACATTACACGCACGTGGCACGCATGCACGCGCGCGCGCGCACGCGCACGCACACACACACACACACACACACACACACACACACACACACACACACACACACACACACACACACACACACACACACTTCCCCTCCCCTTTACTTATACCCCCTTGTGTCCTATGTCCATCCATTCCATTCTATCCCTGTTCGTACAGTATGCCCTCTCTCTGGAGAAAAACAGATTTTCTTTAGTTTTCATGCATGTCTCTGAATCTGGGAGCCATGCCAGACCTTTGCCCTCTCCCTGATGCCCACCACGGGGCTGAGGTGATGGATGGCAGCCCCACGTCACCTGGGTCTCCTATGCTGTGCGGGGAGCACAGTCAGAGCCTGTTTCTATTCTGTGTGGATGACCTGGAGCCTGTGTGCAGACAGTGTGCTGCAAGCGGCTCTCATGTGGAACACAGGGTCTATCCCATAACAGAGGCTTGGGGCGACTGCAAGGTAAGGAGACAAGTATTTGCGTATTGTGGTTGCATGATGCGATATTATTTGAAAGACATATGCATTATAAAAACTAGAGAGAGAACTTCTGTAGTCCAACCAGACTCTCTTTTGACCGGTGCTGGTATGATGTAGCCTTGTAATGGACAAAGAAAATGTGTAACGATAGCTAATGGTGAGCATTTTAGTGTGCTTACTCTTAATGAACTGTGAATTTGATTAGAAGGAAACCGGCGTGTGTGGATGTGCGTGGGTGTGTGATATGTGTAGCATCCACAACTTTACAGCACTGAAAAGAAAAATCAGGTCAAAGCATTCAAATGTGTATAGATTTATGAGGCATCATTTGTGTTCACACATTAACGTCTATTCTTACAAGACATTTTTACCCACAACCATTCCACCCACCCACCCCCACCCAACACACACACACACACACGCACACTCACGCATACACGCACGCATGCCAGCCCTAAAATGCTATTAATAGTCAGACTAGCGGTAGTGCAGTGTCACTGGATACTGAACTGACTAATATGTCTTATGTAAACAAAACAAAATACACCTGGCCATCTCATAATGGGATAATTCACATAGAGTTGGGTTAATTTAGGTTATACATTGTAGGGAAACTCAAAGTAACTCTACCCACTATAAATCATGCCACTTACAGTATGAGTACACTTATATTAAGTACATAATGAGCCACTGCTGCCTGACAATTTGAGTTTGAAGGAGAACATTGATGACACTTTGGATATTGAATTTTTGCGATTTAACTCATACTTAACTCACAGCACACATTTAATAAACTTAATCTTTGCTACAGTCTTGCTGCTGCAAATATTTCACTGAAACAAACATTTTGTCATGCCAATAACAAGAACTCTTCTGTATTTGAACACTAGGGGGAGCTCCGACTATCGATGGACAGACTGCAGAAAAACATGATCCAGCTTGAGAATGTGACGAAAACCTGTGAACATGCATTAACACACAACCTGGTATGGTCACAAATCCAAAACTCAACACCAACCTCAAATATTTAAAAAAATATTGTTCAAAATGTTCTATATTCATGTTTCAAAAACACTTCTTTTTCTTACTTTGCCTTTTTATTTTCCTCTCTTCTTCCTCTTCTGTCCAGGTCCAGGGACGGCAGACAGAGACGCAGATTAAAGAGGAGTTTAAGAGACTTCACCAGTTCCTGAGAGAGGAGGAAGGGGACAGGCTTGGTGCACTATGGGTGGAGGAGGAAGAGAGGAAGAGCGAGGTAGAGGGACAGATAGACTCAGTGGGTCAGGTAATACAGTCTCTGGAGGAGAGGATCCAACAGATTGAGGAGGAGATGGAGGCAGCGGGAGATGGGGTGGAGTTTCTACAGGTATTGCAGCCAAAATAGAGTGATGTGTGTCGCTACTCAAAGAAGGTTGATTCGAATTTGAGATAATAACCAAAACAATTAATCTGTTCTTTTACAGAATTACAAAGACACAATGAAAAAGTATAAGTATAAGACACAGCAACGAACATGCACGTCCACATACACATGTGTGCAATGCTCTCATCCAAAATCACACATACAGAGGTTGCAAAACCCAGAAAGGTGTGTGTGACCATGTGTGAATCTTGTTACAGGGTATGGCAGAGTCACACGGAGCCAGACAGGGATTGTGGATCTCTAATAGACGTTAGCAAACACCTGGGCAACCTCCGATTTAACATCTGGGACAAGATGAAACATATCGCCCCTTACAGTGAGCGCGTGTATGTGTGTGTGTGTGTGTGTGTGTGTGTGTGTGTGTGTGTGTGTGTGTGTGTGTGTGTGTGTGTGTGTGCGCACGTGCGTGTTCTTCCATTCCTTCACTACTCTCATTGCTTATATCCTTACTTCCCATCTTCTCTTCCTTTCGTTCCACCGTCCAGCTCCACTGACTCTTGACCCGCGGACTGCCCACCAGTCTCTGAGGGTGTCACCTGGGCTAGTTGGCGTCCAGATGGACCAGGGCCTTGGTGCGAGTGTCCCCGTGCCAGTCAACCCTGAACGTTTCCACCCTTACTCCTGTGTCCTGGCCCGACACGCCTATAGCTCTGGAACTCATTGTTGGGAGATTGAGGTATGTATGAAGCGCCGTTCAGACCAACTCCATGATGCGTGTGTGAACGCACGCATCCCATTCATTTCCAATGTGGGCTTGCGTGACACTCTAGTGCGATAACGGCAAAGTTCACACAGATCTAATTTGAATAAAGTCCATCTCAACCGACTTTATTCAAATCTTGTGCGTGCGTGAGCTCTTGAAGCCAATGAAAGCAGCGCGGCTCTGCGTATAGGTATGGCTGTGGGAAATGACAGAGTGACAGTCAATCAACAACAGCCGTTGCGGACTGGAGGCGGACAGAATTGCGTTCTGTGTGTTTAGACTGCTTTTCCACGGAGTTGGTCTGAACAGTGACAGACAGACGGACAGGCAGACCGATAGACGGATAAATAGATAGAAAAACAATCCACATTCACTCTGCCGCTTCCGATCACAGGTTGGTGGCAGCAGCAACTGGACGGTTGGCGTGGCTGGTCAATCCTTGTGCAGGAAGGAGGCGTGTCCAGAGGCAGGGCTTTGGGCTATCAGCCTACGAGAGGGCGAGTATAGAGCGCTGACCACACCCTTTCAGCTCCTCCACCTGCACATGACACGCCCCCTCAGGAGGGTCCGTGTCAGGCTTGCCTGGGATGAAGGGCAGTTGGAGTTCTGGGATGCTGACTCCGGGGCACATCTTTTCACGTTCACCCACCACTTTGCTGAGAAGGTGTACCCCTACTTTGAGAGTGTAGCCCCCCGCGGGGAGCTGCTGGTGCTGCCACAGAAGGTGAATGTTAATGTGGGTTTAGGCGAGGGTCCAGCTATCACCGGAGAACTCCAGGTGACAAGAAACGGATCTTCCCATAAAGGAGAGATCAGTGCGGTCAATGGGACCACCACCGGCAACGGCAAGTTGTCTGAAAATGGACAGCCAGGTAATAATCACACCTCATCGACAACATCTACTGCTGACAAATCACCAGAGAGAAAGACTACATGTGCCATGCAAATTCCGAGCCAGGAGAAGGAAGAAATTACGGATGAAAAACGTCACTCTAAGATATCCACAAGCGATAAGGACCAGGTCACCATAACTAAAACCAGTGGAGGACAAAATATTACAGACACCAGGCCTCGAGGGAAAAAGCACACCAGCAAGAAGAGATTCAGTGTGAACTACCATGTCTCACTGAACAGAGCTCTTAAGGAGGCATCTCCTGACAAAGACCAAAAGCCTGTTAAGTAGGAGATCGTTCTATCTGTGTCTGAATGGCTGATGGAAAAATACACATTAATACTCTCATTCTTTATTTAACGCTGACCGTGTATAGATGAAACAAAATGAACCCATAAGGTTCCCATTATTGCCTAAATCCGATTGCACAAACATTACAAGGAATTGACCATGAGCAGGTTGCTAACACAGCAAATATGTTAAACATTACTGATGTGCTTGCAAAATATGTTATTGATTAAATTAAGAGTATTTAACAAAACTATGAGTGTATAATGATATATCAGTGATTTGAAGCCATGTACTGAAGAGGAAGGAGTGTGGTGTGGGGATGTTGCCAGGTGTTTTAAATCAAAAGAGACACATACCACATTTGCTCAAATGACAATTAGTCCTTGGTTCAATTCGCCCACTAGTATGACCAATACATTTTTGCTGCATGTCACTTCCCTACTCTCTCTCTCTCTCTCTCCACTGTACCTGTCTCAGAAAAGCCCACCCCCCTCTCCCAAAAGAAAACAGTATACAGTTGGATTTGCTATCACAATAAGAACGATTAAAACAGCAGATTTGGTAAAAGTATGAAGCTGATTTTATTTGAAGAAAAACAGCAAGTCTCTACTCTCTAATCTGTAACTCCTTTGACATTCACATTGATAAGTGCCATCTCCATCCATGGCAATAAAAAAGATATATATAAAAACTAGATAGATAGAGGTTAGTTAAAAAATACTGCTTATAAAGAGGGTGAACAGGTTAAACTGAGAGAAGACAAACATAAAAATACACATATAAAAAGCATTAAAAAGGTGGGAATAATAATCCTTTGTTATTGCACATAGCCCATCTGTAACTAAAACTAGTAGTCCTGTTCCCAATCCTGGTTGCACAAGCTGGTGTACATAGAGCCATAAATAACTAAAAACTCAGCAGTCCAGTTCATGAGCCTAGCGGCCGGTCATGGAGTCTAAGAGCCTCTCACCCTGTAGGGCAGGGGTGGGCAACTTTGATGATGGTGAGGGCCACTATATTTCCACCTTCACTCCAGAGGGCCACATTGCATATTGCTAGGCCCTACTTTGTCACTTTCTAGTATCTCATGCAAAAGAAGCAAAAATAGCTATTTTTGCTTCTTTTGAATTGGAATCCTGAATTATTTTTTGTTATTTTTGAGTTGGAATCCTGAAATGTAACATTTTGATTTTATTTCAAACGCATTTAGTTATATACTCATGTTAACTTTATGAACCTAAATACAAATACCTACATTGGACATAAAAGAAATACATTTTAATACTACTATATTAGTCATTAAGCTACTAATATAGACAGAATTAAAGCAGGTCATGTTTGGAATTGTAACAGCTGAAATCAATAATATATCAGTATTCCAGTATTAACCTGCGGGCCGCATTAAATGAAGGTGGGGGCCGCATGTGGCCCCCGGGCCGCCAGTTGCCCATGTATGCTGTAGGGGGCCTACAGAGCCACAGAGAGCCAGCCTTCTTCACCAGCTTGTTCAGCCGCCTAGCATCCTTGTACATCACTCTGCCTCCCCAGCAGACTGCCGCATATAGAACTGGACATTTGCCACAGCTGAGCTGAACATGTTTTACCTGTCAGCTGAGCTGACAGGTATAACATGTACAGCAGTCTGCTGCAAGACTAAGACAGTGTCTAATAACATTGTAGCCTCTCTGTGCTATCTGTAGCTTTGTTTAGCAATTGAATAAGTGTACAAAGCAGCAGAAAATATGTGCTTACTGCTTATGATGTGCTAATGAGCTTCGAGTGAAGCGAGCTGCAATTGGCACGATTGGATTAAATGTGCGTGTAGGATTGAACGGTACTATTTCCCATTAAGATATCAAGTTTTGCCTTGTTATATCTTTTCCTAAACTCTACAAGGATGAAATTAGTTGTGATGCCATTTGTTCTGAAACTCGAGCTTGCGATTCAACAAGTCAGATCTCAAGAGACTCAGCCAGCATCAGCCGACCTGCAAATAGAGTCCCAGGTTTACCGAAGGTGACACACGACACCTTCATGTGTTTCCTGTTCAGATCTGCTGATGACGCTATGGGAAAATAAACTCAAATATTTGGTCTGAAGTCTGAACTACTGTAGGTAGGCTTAACGGGCACAATAACATGGGACAGAGGACAGCAGGTTTTCCTTCAAAGTTCTCTTATTTCTGTACAACACCAAAAACCTACATTCAGCTGCTTGCCGGGTGTGACTGCATAAATCAGCCATCATCACCCACCCGAGTGTCTAATTGGTTGAAGACAATCTGTGTTTATTGTTTATTAAATGGATCCCCATTAGCTGACGCTGGGGTGACAGCTAATCTTCCTGGGGTCCATATAAGATACATACAAATATAAAAACATGAAAAACAAGAAACATTAATTAAAGGACAACTTTGTTTGGTTCATATTTTAGATAGTAATTAAAGAATATAAAAGATGATAGTTAAAATGTTTTCATTTACTCATTTCTATCGTTTTAGAGATTTTAATTATTTTGATTTCAGTGGCTGGGGGCATGCGTACTAATGGCTAAATATGTATTTTTACACAGAATAAGCCCATTCCCAAGATGCACCACAATCTTTCATGGGCAGATGTGACTTCTGGGGTAACTGTAAATAGCAATAACGAAATTGCAGGCTTATTGTGTCTAAAAAGACACATTTAGCCACTTGTACACATGCCCCCATGCGTATGCATGCCCCACGTTTTAGCACGCATGCTAAAATGATTGAACGAATTAAATTAAAACATTTTAACACTCACTTTTTCTTTTCTCTAATTACAATCTAAAATATGAACCCTTGTAAAAAAAACAAAGTTGTCTCTTTAACTACAACATAAGATTAAGATTCCAGTCAGCTGCAACAAGCGTGTCTTTAAAACTTAAGGTGTAACTGCTGTGTAATTCACTGTGATTGGTCTACTTTCCATGAGACATACAGATTGGTCTATAATGGGAGATACATACAGACCAAGGCTGTTCTAGAAGGCTGGCCCCTTTGGTGCCACACTATAAAAAGAAAATACTCCTCTCACAGAGAGGTTCCAAATCCGTAAGCTGCTCAAAATGCTCTTTCTTCCCCTGTTTAGGGATAAACACTTTAGCACAGGTCTGTCCTTTCATAGAAACATCCTTCCCTCTGTGATGCCACTGTGCAGTTCCTGGGTGACAGCCTCATAACGCCCAGCACGGCTGTTTAAAAAATAGATGGGATCAGTTGTGTGCTGTGGGTCGTATCCTTCCTTCTGCAGCCGCATCTTCTGAATTTTAAAGGTCCCTGATGATGGACAGAGGAACAAGGTGTTGATTTTGTGTGTACGGATTTGTGTGCTTGTACTGTATCTGTGTCTTTCTGAATCTGTGCCAATGGGCGTGTGTGTGTGTGCGTGCGTGCGCGCGTGCATGCATGTTCATACATACTGTGTGTACTAGCCGGGCATTCACCAAATATTCTAATATTTGAATATCAAAGTCACTATTCGACGTTGTTTACCGAAGTCGAATATTCGCTTTTTTTTTTTTTTTTTATTGTTTTCTCTTTTAAAAATACATAGTTTATAAAGCTAGATAGGAAGTCATAAGAATGAGTTGTCAATACCCCTGGTGGATGAATTTGTTAATGCTTCTTCCCCAAAATAAACATATTTGAACTGGGGACCCCCACCCTGAAAAGCACTCGGAATTGTAGGTATTACTGTACATTTAATGTGACTCGGTTCCACAGATAAATATTGTTCGCCTCTTGCTTGCTAAATATTTGACAGTTTGGCCAGTCCTGTCGACTATTCGAATACTTTGAGGTCGAATAATTCGAATACTAAAAATAACTATTTGTGAATGCCCTAGTATGTAGCCTACTGTACATGTATGGATACCTCACCTGTTGTGTCAATGTGCGTCCGGAGTCGTATGAACACAGGCCATGCGTAGGAAGGCAGGGCTTTCTTTGTAGCGGTCAAGAATGTGTCACAGTCAAACTGGCCTCCTGCATGAGCGATAGCAGCCATACCAGCCTTCCCTTCCACACCTGGAGACGGGATAACAGACAGGCAGCTGGTCAGGCAGACAGATATTGTTGACACACAAGCACAGATGAGGGTTTTTACCAAATCTTCTAAATATTCATAGGCCTGTCACAATTATTACATAATCGTCTAAATGCAATTATTTGACATAATCGCAATTATTTTGTTATAATCTTCATAATCGTGAATTGAAAAATGTTCATACATTTTCAAACATTTTCAGAAATAGTGGAAATAGCAGATCTACAAGCTTATAGATCGGCTATTTCCACTATCAATGTTATTTTAGTAGAAAGTTGTCAAATATGTCTGTAATTCCTTTGTGTATTAAGGTTATGTGTCATATCTGCCATGTGCAACTTCAAATGCTACAAGCCAAACAGAAATGTAATTATCAACGACGAAAACAATTAAATCGTTAATCGCAATTATTCGAGTGACTATTAATCGCCATGTAAAATGTCATAATCGCGACAGCCATAGATATTCCTCCATTGTCTGTCTCCATTGGTCATTTTTCTGTTATTTCCTATCCCAGCTACAGTAGTACACTGGCTCTATTCTCTCTCTGTGTGTGTGTTGTCAGTACCTGGCACTGACACGCCGTACACGGCAACGCCTGTCAGTCCCAACAGGGTGCTGAGGACGGCTTCCACCTCCGTGGTGGAGACGTTCTCCCCTCTCCAGCGAAATGTGTCCCCAGTGCGGTCCCGGAAATACATGTAGCCCAGCTCGTCCATCACCAACACGTCACCTGAGACAGACAGACAGACAAGAGACTACCAAGTAAAACCGGGGGCGTCAATTGGGTATGGCAGGGGTATGCAGCTGCCATACCCTGGGTCCAGGAGGGAAAATAAAAGTTACTTTTAAACATAAATCCATGAATGTCTCTTTGTCTATCTGTTCTCGTTGTTATGTCGTTAAATAACTACAAATGCAAAATGTAACAAAATGGTCACTTTAACAAGGTATTATAATTATATTCTCCACACTTGTATTCTTCCCATCTTGACAGAATGGTATATTCTCAGGTTCCGCAGGTCAGCTGCACAGGTGCAATGCAGGTGACATCAGATAGAATATGCAATAGAATATTTCTTCAACTTTGTCAGTCTCATTGTGCAGCGCTGTTTGTGATACCGGCATATACATCTAGCAAAAATGCCATTAAACCACACCTGTGATGTTGTTTGAATATATAAAAACAACACATTTCTCATGACACCAGTCACAAAAGCATTTGACGGCCCATATTGGTGCTAATAATTAATTTAAGGTTGAGTAATGGATAGGAAAGAAAACGTCATTGTACTGTCCAGTGCATTTGAATGATGTGATGTGCGTTTTCACTCGATCAGGCATGTTAGTGTGGACAGAAATTATGTTTGAAACGGTGCTAAAAGACCTAAGAAAATCTGTAAAACTGTAATTTCACAGTACCTGAGATATAAGCTGAATCTCCCATCCTGAACACGTTGTGAGCAATTTTGGAATTGGTGGAATCTTGATCAGCGTAGCCGTCAAATCTCCTGAGTGGATCATTCTGGTCGATGTGCCCCACCAACACTCCTGGTTCACCTGTAGGACAAACATGGGCGGGAAATGGAGGGGAACGTGACACAAGAGAGAATGTTCACCACGTGGACAATGCACTGGCAACTGGGTTCTGATTTTCAATTCCGTTCTTTCAATTCAATTTTAGTATAGTGCCAATTCACAACAAGTTGTCTCAAGACACTTTACATATAGAGCAGGGACCCGTCATTGTGTTATTGCTTGCTTCTAATGTTGCTGTCCTCGGAACATGTGCTTATAGCTATACAGTATTGTTGCACTTGTACTGTACATCAGAATGAGAACATTGCTGTAAACAAGAGATAAGATGGGGAAAGAAATTATCCCAGAGAAAACATTGTGAGTGTGTGTGTGTGTGTGTTTGTGAGTGAGTGTGTGTGTGTGTGTGTGTGTGTGTGTGTGTGTGTGTGTGTGTGTGTGTGTGTGTGTGTGTGTGTGTGTGTGTGTGTGTGTGTGTGTGTGTGTGTGTGTGTGTGTGTGTATGTGTATTTGTATGTGTGCTTGCCTCAAGGGCGTCAATTGGGTATGGCAGGGACATGCAGCTGCCATACCCTGGGTCCAGTGGGTAAAATAAAAGTTACTTTTAAATATAAATCCATGAATGTCTCTATAATTATATTCTCCACACTTGTATTCTCTCCATCTTGGCAAAAAGGTATATTCCCAAGTTCCGCAGGTCAGCTGCACATGCAGGTGCAATGCATTATTGTTAATTGTGGCACGTTTACTAACATCCCTAGTTTAGCTGCACTTGAACAACCATTCCAGGCTACCATATCCAGCCCAAGAAACCGTAGAAACAGGGGGGAAAATATGTACTTCTTAAAATAAATGTATCATGCCTGTTGCTAAGGTATGGCAACATGTTGCCATACCGTAGCTTTTTCTGAACTGACGCCACTGGCTTGCCTGTCTCTGTTTATTTGTGTGGGTGCTTGTGTACTGTATATGTGTGTGCATAGCCTGTCTCACCAGGCAGACAGGCTATGCAAAGTCCCTGCTTGTCACGGAGCAGCTCCATGTTCTCCTCCTGCACCCTGACCAGTCTGATGGGATAGAAACCTGGAACGATGCGACTGTTGAATCCACACGCCCCCACCTGGACAAACACAAATATTACACTGTCACCATATTTCATCTTTTTATGTGTTTTCATAAACTGAAGCCATATTTCATATTTAGTCATATGACAAAAACACAGCTTGTGAGCTTACATACTGTATTGCTATTTCTGCTAATGACTACATCTAACAATTAATTTAGCGAATGTCTGTCCGCCAAACGTCCGCCGTCTGACCGTCTGCCTGCATGCTCACATCACTGATACTAAACAGTGTCGCCACCATTATAACAGCCCCAAGCTGAAACAATGCCCAACAGGCATCACTGACTGACATCACTACAGTGCCCAAATTTGGAGATTACATCACAGACTGGCCTGGAAACAGAACACCATATATGGGCATAAAAGAGGGCCAGACAGACAGACAGACAGACAGACGGATATTGCACAACTGGACATCAATGGTGACTATTCTGCCCAACGGGCACCGGTCTGGGTTCTCCAACATTACTTCTGAGACGCCTACATTCAATCGCTCATATAGGCTACTGTGCACACCCCCGGGCACAGGACTATTTAAACAGATTTACATTTGTCCAATTCCAAGAGAAAGTCAACTAACATACATATAATCACTCTTGCACTCACACAGGTTTGGTTTGACCTTGTTTATGGGTACCTTATGTTTTCTTTAACTCATGGGCCAACATGTATAATATGAAGCTTTACAATAATGCCACTTACCATAATGCTAAATCATCCGCAAACACAACCTCCATTTTCATTGTTATGCAGACAATTCCTAATTTTAGGTCCAAATCAAATCCCCCAACTTTCTGGGAAAGTCTAGATTGTTTACAGACCTGCCTTGCAGATCTAGATTCCTGGATGTCTCAGCATTTCCTGATTGCTGATTTAGAGGTCAATCATGCATTTATCACACATACAGTACAGTACAAAGAAACATGCTCATATCACCCGTGACCTGTCATGGCAACTCTTCACTGGCTCCATATGTTTCTTTTTTTAATTTGATTGATTTTAAGATTAATTAACCTTTAAGGGTCAAATGGTCTTTCACCTCATTATATTGTTGAGCCTCCCTTCAGCCTGAGGTCCTCAGGTGGGCATCTCCTAAAGGTCCCAAGGTCACGCCTCGCTACTAAGCGTGATCAGGCTTTCACTGTCCAAGCTCCTAAACTCTGGAATGCCCTGCCTGAGGCTATACAACGAGCTCATTCTTTGTAATCACTGCTGAAAACACACCTGTTCAGAAAGGCCTTCCCGTAAATCACCTGATGATTTATCATGCTTTATCTCTTGGATCTCTCGTCTCACATTCTGTTATGATTTGCTTTAGCTCTTTTATTTGTAATCCCTGACTGTTACCATGCTCTTTTAAACTGTGTGATTCACTTTATTTTTATTTTATGTATTTTGCTCCAATTGTGTGAAGCTCTTTGTAATCTTTGTTTAAAAGTGTAAATAAATGAAGTTTTTGTTATTATGTCTAAGTTATCACTGTGATATGTTTTCTATGGCTATTGATATGTTGGTAGTAAAAGTACAATATCGTCACTGTCGGGTGGAAACCTTGTATCTCCAAAACCGTTCATTTTGTATTTATCATTTTAAAAGTGAACTAAACTAGTGAAAACAGCCGATCTACCGCGAGGCGTTGTGTGCTTGTAGATCTGCTGTTTTCACTACTTTTGTGCGACGGCCTTGTATGATGAAGCAGGGCTTTACTTTGCAAAAGAACATACAAATTTGAAACTTGGAGATACAAGGTTTCTGCCCGACCACGACGATATACTATTTCCGTACTACAAGTACAAGGTAAAAGGCATACACAGAAACACACCTTTCCATCTATGTTGAGGAGGCTACAGTTGCACTCGGTGGCTCCGTAGAATTCTCCCACTCGTCGTATTCTGAACCGTTTGACAAACTCCTCCCACACGCCAGGACGGAGGCCGTTGCCCATGGCAACGCGCACCTGATGATGAGCCTCGGCGGTGTGAATAGGCTGGGCCAACAGGTAACGGCAGATCTCACCTATGTACTGGATTACCTGGAGAAACGCATACACATAAACGCGCGCGTGCACGCACACACACACACACACACACACACACACACACACACACACACACACACACACACACACACACACACACACACACACACACACATTAATGAGTCATCGCTGGCTGTTCTACCGTATTTTTCATTGGTTGCAATTCTGGCGGCACTACAATGAATAGACAAGTCAACACTGAAACTGTTGACTGATGTTGGCGCCTGAGCATGAAGAGATGCAGCAACTGCAGTGATTCCACTCTTGCACAGTAAAATCCTCATTGTTCAACTGTTCATTTAACTCTAAAAGTACAAGGTCCCATTAAATGGGATCCCTAAGACACTTACTGGTGCATTGGGTACATTTTTACACCCTCAGAGTGCGTGTACTCACCGTACAGTTGTACTTGGCACAGTCTCGCCAAAAGTTACTGGCGGAGAATTTCCTTTTAACCACTACAGTGAGACCAAAGAGCAAGCACTGGCCTACACCCATGATATTACCTAGAAAACACACACGGACACGCACACACGAGCACACACACGCACGCACGCACGCACGCACGCACGCACACACACACACACACACGGACACAAAGACACAATGAGCTGAGAGCTATTTGAATCAGTCAAAAATAAATACCACATAGTAATTCTTGGCTTGAGCAACAGAACACTTTGCGTACATTGTGTTAAAATGAAATTATGAATTGTAAGGACTGTAAGGATTGGAAGCGGCACACAGTACCTGCAGAATGGTAGAGGGGTAGGCAGTTATAGATGATGTCATCATGTCGCAGACCAAAGGAATGGAAGCCAAAGGCAGCGATGCGGTAATAACTGAAAGACATATGGAACCCTCTAGATCAGTGGATCTCAACTAACTTTCACCCAAAATGCATATGCTTCTGTGTCGGTCCTGTTCTTGTGTGATTATGTCCATGTGTGTCTGATGGGTTTTTTGTTTGTCTTGTAATCAGGGAGTCATTTGGGCCATAGGTCTGGTCTGGTCTGCAGGTTCCAGTCTCCAGATAACAAAAATTAAAACTAGCAGTCACAGGTGTAAAAGTTATAAATACCACTAAAAATGTACAAGTTTTCATCAAACAAGCCATCAAAGATTAGTATCCAGTGTCTCGCTTTTTCCTCCCATGCTCTGGACATTTTTAGCAGCTGTGTCCTACTGTCTAATCGGTCTAATCCACTGGAAGCACCCGGGGGAGCGACCGTGGAACACTGGAGGAAGCACAGTTGGCTGTTCAGCACGACTTCTCCCCCCAACACCACGCGTGTGTGGTATTGGGGAACCGTGCAACTAGCTCACAACACTTTGTGAGCTTGGAAATCAGCTATTTCTATGTGCGCTGTCCCGTATGCCGGACAAAGTATATATTCACTACTCTGTGCAGACTGCAGAGCAAGGCTCTGATACGTTCCCGCTCGGTTTTTCAGACTGTTTGTAGAAAGACCATGTGACCTACTGTATCATAATGTTAATTTTCAGGGCGAGTCATCACATCTTTAAAGTGGTACATAGTGGTACGTATGCCTCAACTGCAGTGACATGTACCAAGGCTAGAGCAGGTACTCACCGGCTGTGTACCACTATGGCTGCCTTTGGCATCCCGGTAGTACCAGAGGTGTAGATGTAGAATAGTCTATCTGTACAGAAAAAGAGAGACAGGTTGAATGGTAGAGGTGTCCTCATACTTTGTCTTGTTGCAGTCACATACTTACTCCCTCTTCCTATCTATACCTGCCCTCATCCTGTCAGTGGCTGGCTGTACATGCAAGGGCTTGAAAATCATTGTTAGGAATGTTAAGTGATAACGCGTGCACACACATGCCTGTGCTTACACACACACACACACACACACACACACACACACACACACACACACACACACACACACACACACACACACACACACACACACACACACACAGCGCCAGTGACTAAGAGGGAATCATCAATGATGGAATTATGTTATTAAGAAAGACAGTCTGACTAGACGCAACCTCACTAATAATTGCAAATATGAGTGACAATCGACTAAAATGTTGCATGAATGTTTCTGAAGATTTGTTTGTGTGGAAAGAGGAAGAAGGGAGTGAGCCCGGAGTGCACTCAGAGGCAGCCAGCACACTCTGACATGCAAGGGCTTGAAAAATAGTTTGAAAAATATAAAATTTTGCAATCATTATTTTGTAATGGGTAGCAATTTAGCAAGAAATAGCCTATAGCCTGTACTTGCATAGCATACCTGCACTTTGACACACATCCTGCCTTTCAAAGACCCTTCCAATCAGGGACGTGCAGAGAATGTTATAAATGCTGGGGCTGAAATGTCTAAAAGGGCCTTTTGGTGAACATTTCTAAAATAGCAAGACCTCCAAGCTCAGACCTGTGAGCTTGGAGGTCGGCTAAATTTCCATGCTTGATTTCTACACAGAGAGGGCAATTCTTTCAACATGAGATGCTGCATTCAAGTTCAGGGGAGTTTGGACAAGGCAATTCTCTTGAATGCTGCCTTCAGGTATGGCATGGAAAGAGTGCGATTGCATTTCTTTCACCATAGTAAAAACTGCATATATGGTCTGGAGAGGGCACTATTTACAGACGGATAAAAGGGCAGGGGCTCAAGCTCCCTTTGATGTCTATGTGTGCAGGTGCCTGCCTCCAATGAATCTTAGCCTTACCATTAAATGCTTTCTTGAGAGTGTGTGCTGGAGGGTGTGTGGGTGATGAGGCCAGTAATGGGTCCAGGTTCCGTGCACTGAGGCTGTAGATGTTGTCTTCATCAGTCTGGTCCCCAGTGCTGAACAGAACCACGGAGGGCTCCAGAGAATCAGTCACCTCAGACACGGCTTAGGAAAGGAGCAGCAATCACAGACAGAATATGCAAAATGCACCTTAACGTGATCCAGAAGAAGATTGCAAGCATGCCGTCTGCAATGGGTCCGCATCAGTGTTCCGACGGGCCGGTATTCCGACACTAAAACTAACCCTAACTCTACCCCCAACCCTAAACCTAACCTCAGTAAACCTTACCTCAGTAACTAACCTGCCGACGCTAAGTAACTAACCTGCCTTACGCTAAGTAACTAACCTGCCTTACGCTAAGTAACTAACCTGCCGACGCTAAGTAACTAACCTGCCGACCATGTCGGAACAGCGGATAGTCGGGATAGTGAGCGCTTCCCGTCTGCAATATGATGCATTACAGTAAGTCGACCTTGTTGCAAAGTAATATTTTTACTTATGATCATTTCTCATGGCTAATGTAATTATGGCAGGCTTTTTTTTAAGCCCCCTGGGGTATGACATACGGTAAAAGTAAATGGCTTATGTGCGAATATGGTCAAAGGACCTTGTAAACTCACATGAAATATCCAGCAGCAAAGGATACGCCAGACATCATTTTTGCAGTATCAGCAGAGTCTATTTTAGCAACAGAGTCTATTCTATTCCGTCATCTATTCAAGTCAGTCAGATAGGAGAATATCGTCGTTGTCGGGTGGAAAACTTGTATGTCCAAAACGGTTTTGTATTCATCATTTTAAAAGTCATTTAAACTAGTGAAAACAGCAGATCTACAAGCATTGTACACGTATGTCCACAACCGTTTTGTATTTATCATTTTTAAAGTGATTTTAACTAGTGAAAACAGCAGATCTTCAAGCACACAACACCTCGCACGTGAGGCGTTGTGTGCTTGAAGATCTGCTGTTTTCACTAGTTTTGCGCGAAAGCCTTGTACGATGAAGCAGGGCTTTGCTTTACGAAAAAACGCGTACATTTGAAACTATGGAGATACAAGGTTTCTGCCCGACAATGACGATATGTTATGTATTCTTACCCTCAGAGAGCTCTGTGCCAAAGACCACGGCCTGGGCCCTCGATGCTTCCAGACAGTGCAGCAAGGGATCCTTTCTCAGGTTGTGGTTGATGAGCGCAGCCTCCACACCAACTATAGCCAGGCCCAACCACAGAGCCACCAGCTCTGGGCGGCTTTCCAAGTACAAGGCCACCACGTCGCCCTGAGTCCAGCCCTGAGCCAGGGCCCAGTGGGCCACAGCATGGCATCTCTCTGCCAAGTCCCTGAAGCTCCACACCTGGGATTGATATGATCATGAATCACATGAATATTTCATGTCAAATTATTGATTACTTAATTTAAATATAAGCAGGCTAATGTACCGATTCATTTTTCACAGTCTGAGCAATATTTTCTTTGCCTTTTTTTACTATTTTGAAAAATATATTAAGAAAAAACATCAAATAGCCAATCTACATTGACACATTGTGAGCTTGTAGATCAGCCATTTGAATTATTTAAAAATTATTTTCAAAATAGTACAAAATTGCAAAAGAGTAAGGCATGGACAAAAATAGGGCCCCATATTCCTTTACAAATCACTAGAGAAGGTTTAGGGTAGTCTGTTTAAACAGCTGCACAATCAAATCCTCAGGATCATCGATAATATATGCATTTGCACACTCTCTCTGAGTTGAATTAACACTGAGAGGATTTAACTGTGCATTATTATTATTGTACGTATCCACATCCAGCCTTACCTCTCCCTTGGCCTCACTGATCAGGGCAGGCTTGTCTGGGTACAGCGCCACCGTCTGGGCAAACAGAGCAGGGATGGTGCAGCCACTGCGCAGGTGTCTCTTCAGGGCAAACCTCACCCTCAGTATCACAACCAGACACCTGGGGCAACGAGGGGAGCACAGGAAAGTGATTCACGTTTGAGTAACACACGCACGCACGTGCACACGCATACACACACGCAGTGGTGTAAAGTAAACACTTTTTAGGTATTTGTACTTTCAGTACTTTTACTTCTAGATCTCAGATCCAAACATTGTTCTTTTACTCCACTACATTTATTTGAAAACTTTAGTTACTAGTTACATATAGTTACATATCCTATATTAACTACTTTATAGGCCTACCTAGGCTATTTGAAAATAGACGATCTACAAGCTCACAATGCGTCGCATCGCGACTTGTTGTGAGCTTGTAGATATTATTGTAGCTATTTTCAAATACTTTTTACTTTTAGTAGCCTACTTTAAGTACATTTTGATGCCAACACTTTCATACTTTCACTCAAGAACATTTTGAATTCCAGACTTTTACTTGAAACAGAGTATTTCTACATTGCAGTATTGATACTTATAAATAAAGAATGTGAGTACATTTTCCACCTCAGCGCACACGCTACTTACTGAAGATCTCTCTTGATGGTGCGTAGGGCTACATAGAGGAACCTCCAGGTGCCCCTCAGGGTCATGCTGAGGCCCAGCCCAGCCAGCAGACTCCAGAGCCAGGGCAGAGAGCACAGTCTGCACACCCCCATGGAGCTCAGGCACACTATGATACTGACCATCAGCAGCATAGTGGCACATGGGAAGAGAAATTCTGAGAAAGAGAAAACAGGCATAATTATAATAAATACTAGCCTACAGCCCCTTGGTGTGAAGCAGACAGACGCTTGTTGACGCCCATTTGTGATGTAAATCGCATCACAGGACAAAGCCGCCTACAGGCCAAAATTTGGGGAAATATTTTAAACATTTGGGGATTATGAGAAGTAGAGACACATTTGAAGGTGATAAAGTTGATGTTGGGCAAGGTACATGCGTTATTGATTTTTGTATTATGTTTTTTAGACAATTGAACAACTGCTGAACGTGGAGTTACAGATGGAAACACACACAAGCACACAAACACACAAACACACGGGGCGATTCTAATTAAGGTTGTGGGATATAGGGAGGAGACAGACAGGAAGGAACATTCAACCTGGCAGATACAGTGTCAGTTCTTTTTTTTCTCTTTTCTGACCAGTATCACACCTCTCAAGCACATAGGCATGCATCAATTCAAAACTAACCCCCAAATTCACACCTGAGCGTGTGTGTGAAAGAGAGAGAGGGGGGCAGAGAGACAAAGAGACGAGTTGCAGGTATGAGGAATTGAAAATAATAGATTAAAATGTCTTGACAGTTGACACTATAGTAGCTTCTTATATTCACTATTCACCCCACACACACACACACACACACACACACACACACACACACACACACACACACACACACCACACACACACACACACACACACACACACACACACACACACACACACACACACACACACACACACACACACACACACACACACACACACACATATGGACCCTGTGGATCCATAAATGATTATTCTATCTTCTGACATGTTGGCAAAAAAAATATCCAAACATTTGTAGATGTTTAAGTCTCTGGCACTGTTATTCAAACGTAATATCATTTTCTCTAAGGCTATCATCACCTAATACTGTCTAGTAGGCCTAGATAACACATAACACACGCACGCACGCACTATGGCGCGCATGCACAAGCAGGCACGCGCACACACACACACACACACACACACACACACACACACACACACACACACACACACACACACACACACGCAGGCACGCTTAAGAAAGACGTTTGATCTGCCAATGAGTTTTACCTGTCTGAAGATTGTGTCCAGTGACTCAAAAAGGTGGTCATAGGCTAAACTTAAAAAAATATATATCCAAATGTCATCAGCAACAGTTCAAAATTATTGACTATAGGCTATGTAGTCTATTGCCTAGTGCCTATACATGCCTCTGTTCAGCTGAAAGGTGCCGATGTCAAATGCTCAAATGTTTGAAGTATTATCGAACAGGCGGAGGGTGTGGCAGAGAATCGAGGTAGAGCTACGTCACAATTTCTTTTAGAAGGATTGTACTGAGTAGGCATATGGCCTCATGATTCATGCAGCCACAGGCGTCGAAATATAAATCAATTGGGGGCGGGGCGATGTATGCACTGCAATATAAGCAGATGTGACTTATATGCAGCTCATGTCATATACCTACAGAACACAACAGATCTGGACTTGACCTATTGGTATCAGAAGAATGTGTCTTTTCTTATTTTTTTCGTTTTCAGCATTCAGTATAAAACATTCCAGACAAGGTTTACATTATGTCAATAGGCTATGCACTGAATCAATCACTATGTTGGCAGACAGAAAGGCAGGCAGGCAGACAGACAGACAGACAGACAGACAGACAGACAGACAGACAGACAGACAGACAGACAGACAGACAGACAGACAGACAGAAAGGTTTGTTTTTGTTCTCTTCTAGTTGGACTATGCTTAGTCTAGTTGCATCACATGTAAAACGATGAACTGATTTTGTAGAATAGATGAAGGAGGTCAGTAATAGAACGAGTGAGAAATATGTCTGTGAGTCTGTCTGTAAACCTTTGTTCAACCACTAGAGGGAAGTGTTGATTGATTGAATGCTTAATACAGCCCTGAATGTATGGACCATTGTAAAGTGCAGGTGTCAGGAAAATTCTTCTAAAACGTATTCGCCTAAACACATTTGGTCCTTTCGCCTGGCACTTTCTGGTGGAGGTGAGTCTTTTCACCGCTGTTGAAGAGCCAGGTTCAATACTGCTGTCAGAATGTCCATGTTTGCATATTATCCCTTTGTCATTTAAAATGTGTATTGGACCTTGCATTGCAATGCTAGATTGCGTTGCTATGCCACGCGTTGTGAGCTTTTAGATCTCCTATTTTTGGCAAACGACACCGTTGTAAGCAGTAATAACAAGCAGACAGACTGTGTGAGAGAAAGTGGATTAACCAACACTGCTGCCTGGTGGTCAAAATGAGAATACATCTAAACATGTGCTGCTGTTATTGCGACCGTAGGTCGCACTTTACTATCAAAACCACCACAAAGTGTAAGTAACTCCGTCCGTCCCTCCGTCTGTCTGTCAGTCTGTCTGTCTGTCACACCTCACACGTCACACTTTTTCCCTGCTTATATCTCCGCAACCGTTGCCCGGATCCATGCCAAATTTTGCACACACGTTCCTTGGCTGCCAAACTACAACCTCCAAGGACCCCCGGAGCTCCAGGGTCCCTGGGGGACCCCCAGATGTAAAAAATGACCAAATGCGCAAACATGACCAAATGACCACCCCAACGGGGCTGCTCACGGGGAATTCCCGGGGACCGCCGACTCCTGGTGCTCCAGAACGGATGCAAAAGTGGTGGCTCCCCAGTGGAGGACCCCCTACACTGCAGCTCACATAAAATGCCGTAACTCCGGCTAGGAGCGACCGGGACAGCCGGGGCCGGTACCTATTCGTCCGCCTTGCCGGCGCGGAGACCCCACCCCTCATTTCTCACATGGCCCTCTTCTAGCGCCACCATGAGGCCGATTCTTGCAAAACACATTTTTGGACACTGCTCCTACAATTTTCGCCCTAAAATCACGCAAATCGGTACACAGTATGTCTACACTCATCCCATCAACATGAATCTGTCCCATATAGCGCCACCTCCAGGCCGATTTTTAAAAACACATTTTTGGACACTGCTCCTACAGATTTTGCCCTTGCAATAAATGAAGGCTAGAGACTGGAATACAACCACCCAAACCACTGATTGACAATAACATCTAGACCTACTGCACATACAGTATTAAATAAAGCCACTAGCTTTAAACACATTTTAAATCAGAGTTTTTCTTTTTCTTATACTACCGGTATTTAAATCGTATTGAGAAAAAAAATCAGCTATTTGTTCCAAAAGCTTTATACCCTGTATAAAACGACAATGCGACATAGCTCTGTTTACACAATGCTGTACCCCCTCAAACTGTATATAAAATGTTCCCCATTATCAACTGTTTTTATTTTATTTTGACACTTGCTTTGGCAATGTAAGCAACATGTGTTGTACATCCTTTTTTCTTGTTGGTTTGACATTTTTAAACATCTGTATGGGGTCCTTGGCACTAAATATTTTCAGATAGTATAGGGGCCCGTGGCCAAACACATTAATGTTGGGGTCTGTGACATAAATCAGAAACACTGCTGTACATCTTTCTGTCTATCAGTCCCTTGCTGCTTGTCCCTTGTTTTGCCTGTCTGTCTGCTTGTCTTTGTTGTACAGTACATGCATCTTACAGCAAGTATTAAAGCTGTTCCTGTTCTCTATTAGAACAGAAACCTATTTTGGAAAACGTTTACATGATTATAGAGAGTGAAGGAGCAAAAACTGGAAAATGCAATAGAGCTGGCCAATGCCTCTGTCTGAAATAAAACCCGTGAAAATTGTAGTTTATTATGCTGAAACCTTCATATGATAACATGCACTTCTCACTTGTGGTAGTAGAGTGAATCATAACTTGATATTTTTATCCAAGAAGTTAATCCTGGAAGATCTTTTTATTCAAATTATTTTATTCGACCCACTAAAATAAGAGCACAGTGATTGCTTCTTCCATAGATCTTACATTATATTAATTATGTTGGGATATTAATGTTAATACATTCACTATGACTCCAAACTCCAAATGAAATGGAAGAGAAAACAAAAATAACTTTGTTTAAACTATATACATTTACAATGTGTACATAATGTATTAAAAATGGACTGATTTACATGACATTTTGAAAAAAAATATTGAGAACTGAAAATGAAATGTGAAAATTAAAAGTCAAAGCCATCTGTTGACAGGACAATAACTTGCCTTTTGGCTGAGGGAAAACAGCTCTTCCATCTGCTCCTGCAACATGTCCAACAACTGCATTCTGCGCTCACTCTTCCTCAAGCCCATGTCTGCTGACTGCACTGCTCTCCATCTTGCCATCTCCTTGTTCAAGAGGGTAGAGAGAAAATACATTTTGGGTCAGCTAAACACAAAGGACCCCAGAATAGGACATTGATGCAGGGGTGCAACAGTTAATGGAATATTTCACCATGAAACATGTTTGGGGTAATTTTAACAACTACTCAGGGTTTTGTGTGCACCCCAGACAGTTTTTAAGTTGCTTGATTCAATATTTAGATATTTGATATTGATTTTTATCAGACAAGCCCCCTTCCTATAACCCATAATTCAAACTCCATTTTAACCATGTTGGATTCACTGAATAACACACATCCTTGGTTCTGTTGACTGATATGTCTTTCCAAGTAATTTCTTTGTTTATTTTAATTTTTTCATTTCCCACATAAATTAAAAGTGATAAAAACAACAACACACAGGTCCCTTAAGTTAGAAATGTTATAAGCCAAGACTCACCCTGAGAGCTTTCCGACCAGCAATGGAACCCATCTTTCATACAGGCATCAACCAGAAACCTGAGAAAGCACACACATGAAAGGAAATTTGCCAAGAAATACAACTTTTTAACAGGAACATTAACAGACATCATTTTCTGCCTTTTTAAATAAGCTGTCTCCACTTACCTAGGTATGTCCCCATGTGTTCAGTATTATACTGAGGTAGGCTCTCTAGTGGTACTCTGAAAACCTTCAAAAATACATTAAAACAGAATTTTAGACAAAGACAACTGGACAAATTATATAATCAATCACATTGATTGAATGCGCAATTGTGCATTTTAGACTCTCAAGCCCAATCAAACATGTGATCTTTAATTGCGACCGCAGATTAGTATGTGAACGGTCACAGCTTGTCCGTATGTATGTATCTCTGTCACGCCTGACACTGTAATTCTAAGGGTTTGCCGCTCTGACATCACGCTCTGGCTTCACTGTGAAGTCACAATAACAGAATCCCTTTTATGCCCATATATGGAGTTCCCTGATCATCAATATTAAGCCCATATCTAACAGGACTTCATATGGGAATGCCCATATATGGAGGCCACATCGGCCACATACCACACTAACATAATCCATATATGGCCAAGACAGCCCATATCTGTGTGGTTGGTTCTACAGACAGGGATCTCCATGTATGGGCCTAAAAGGGTATGGTGTCAGACATAGGCGATTCTAGCCTCTTCCAGCGGAGGGTGCACGACCTCTATTACCTCATGCACGCGCGCGCAGCGCGCGCCTCATGCACGCGCGCTGATATTAGCGGTTTTGTAATGTTGTTTTAGCGGATTTCTGCAGTTAATTTTGTACCCAAATGTAACACAATATAAACAAAAAAAGTGTAAAACAGGTGCTTCTTTTTCTAGACACCATGAGCATGTCTAGTATAGGATTTATTTACTTATTTTGCAGACAGAGGCAGCAAAGCCAAACATCAAGTTAATCATCATTCATCAAGCAATCAAGCAGTCATTTACAGTGTCAAATAAGCATTTCACAAAAACAAATAGTAGACACATCCTTATTACACAATGAACTGCAGCCTCCGGGTTTTGACACTTGCAAACCTTTCAATTATTTTCTGCACTTTAATTTCGTGTATTTTCTCAATCTGTAAAATGCCTATATCTGACACTCTTTTATCAGTCATGGTTGTCCGTAAATACGTTTTTAGTTGTCTCAAAGTAGAGAAACTGCGCTCAGCTGAAGCACTCGTAACTGGTATGGTGAGGTACAGTGTGTAGACGTGTTTTAATGTACCAAATGAATCAGAATTATGCATTCCCTTCTCTTGAAAAAAAGCAAGTTTCTTTTCAAACAGTGTCGTGTCCTCCATTTCTTTTTTTTGCGCACATTCTCTTCCCTGTACATGGAAGTCATTACAGAGATTTCAGCTTTCAGAACATCTGCATCAAGAGTGTATGTTTGACATACGTCTGTCACACTTTTTTCTGAAGGGCTATCTGAGGTTACAACATCAGCAAGACACTGGAGGATATGAAAATCGTTTTCAGAAAAGCGCCCCTCAAGCTGTTGTATGAGTGTGTCCAGTGTTCTATACAGAATATCACATCGGTAATAATCCGCTGCTGTGTTCGGTTCTACACGGCGGCAGAACCATTTTGGGCTTAATATAATAGGGTTTATAAAAGCATGATCTGACTGTCTTAGTCTTACCTTGGGCTGGTCAGGAGGAAATGGTTCAGTCACGCACAGTGAGACAAGAGTCCTGGCTGATAGAGCCTGAGGTCTGTGTTTTGTAGAGGAAAGTCAGGTGCAAAATGATCCTCTCCATGTGATGTTTCAGGGCAAGCAGCTATATTATAATATCTACCGGTAGTCACGTCCATAGTAGTGAAGAGCTCGAACTCCATGCTTTATTTTTAACAGATGTTGTTTTCAATTTCAATACTGGCGCGTGGATATGACATCACATCAGGAGGGGAGGGGGGGGCTGCCTGGAGCTGCCAGCCTCTATCACTACCACTAGGGGGTGTTGTTGTATTCGGTCTGAGTGGATGTAAAGTTACATACAAAAAAAAAAAAATCAAAATGGCCGCCTGGCGGCCAGGGGTTGCACGTGCACCCTAGGACACCCCTTAAAATCGCCTATGGTGTCAGATGTCATGGCCTGGACACGGAACACCATATGTGGGCATAAAAGAGAGACAGGCAGAGACAGAAACAAAAGTGCTCCATATAATGTATGGGCATGAAATAAATCAATGCCCATGTCGGGCAGAATAGTCCTATATAGCTCAAAACCAGCAGTACTGTGGGTCCTCTCCTCATGATAGGAAGAAACCCAGCAGCACGTACTGGTGGTCCAGATTGGCAGATTGTTATCACATCAGTTGAGTAAAAACCAGTATGCTGTGATCATCGTTGTTCAACAACTAGTCGTATTACTGTGTGTGTAATGCAAACTAAATGTTGAGTAAAGCAAGCATTGTGAGCTTGTAGATCTGCTATTTTCAAAAGATTGTTATCTCATAAGTATTTTTAAGCATCCTGCGCGATAGAATCACATTTACACTGCATCTAAAGACTCCACCTTTTGCACAAAAATCGCGCATTTTTACCCCAATGTTCCTAGCAGCTTCTCCTGAAGCTATTGTATCTGCACGATGTACACTTTGTAGAAAAGTAATGTGTGGGTTTACTATGCAAATCTTTCCCCAGAGTTTCTCCTACGCAATTTTCGTCACCAAAGTATCAGGTTACAGCGACCGAGAGAGAGAGAGAGAGAGAGAGAGAGAGAGAGATTTGTAGTGAGCATTCGATGGTCACTATTCAAGCGCTATTCAAGCCCTGCCGCCCCACAATGCACTGCGCTGCGGCCGCTGTCTCGCGCTTTGAGCACGCACATGCGGTGTGCGCACACGCACACTGCAGGTTCGTCTCTGCGTCTCTGCATGGCAGGAGGAGTAGCCACCTGTTGCTGAGCAAACGCAACAGAACCGCTCGTAGCAGAACCACCGGCTAAAGAAAACAACTGTCCACAGCATTGTCACCAGAGAACAAAATTAGCTTTTCATCATTTAATGATGAAAACAGCTCTAAAGTTGTTTATGAAGAGAATATACGAGAATAGACGCTGGAGGCTTTTGTTTTTCGATCTTTTCTTCCCAACCTTCCACAGCTGATAATAATCATGATAAAATAATGTTATTTAAATTAGCAAGAATAACCTATTTTATCACAAACATGGGTGTATGTCTGCATGTGAGACAAATGAATGTGGCATAAACATTATTCATTCATTGATTCACCAATGAATGAATACAATTTAAAAAATATGTATAGGCCTATACATTTTTTAACATTATTTTATTGAATTGTGATGAATAAAAACATAATTATATTTGGCCTATTTCTCATAATAACAACGCAACATGTTGGTATGTTATTTCCAATCCACATTGGGGAGTTGATGTACAAGCTCACAACGCGTCGCTTCGCCCCCTGTTGAGAGCTTGTAGATCGGCTATTATTTATTGCTCCAAAAGCCAGCGCTAGAGTGTTTTAACTGTGCGACAGCGATGACGCAACCAGATGGCGACGGGGTAGTGTCCGAAATGCGCTGATTTGTTCACTACTGTAGTACACTACATCTGGATCCAGCTCATTTAGGGTTAGGGAGTAGGGAACGTGTTCCGCATTTCGGACACAGCCCTGGACTACAGCACCACTCCCTATGAGTACATCCTCACAGGCCTGGACAGACACTATCAGTCCTCAATCAATCCTTTTCATTAGCATTTATTACTTAACACATTTGCAAGCTTCTTTGACTGAGAATGTCTGGGTTTAAGCTGAACTTCAGGGTGGGGCCAAAGGTCATCTCTGAATTCAGCATTCACAGAATGATGTCTCTTTCAAAATCACTAGTAGCACAGATATTTTTTTTCAGAGTGACAAAATGTACAAACCTTTGTCTAGCCCAGAACCTCATTATACTCTGAGTAGAGTAGGCCTACATCTTCATGATGTCACTGATCACTGTGATGACCCCACAAGGGCCACAATCAATCCTCCAGTTATAGGCTAGGTAACACTGAAAGGGGGGGGGGGGGGGGGGGACTCCCAATGTATGAATGAATGCAGGGATCGATTAACGCATACTTAATGAATATATGTGTGGCCACATAAAATCCCAATTTTAACTCTTTCTGTATACTTTTTTGGAAAAAGTATACAGATGTAGCTCAGGGCATGCTCTAATGATTTAGCTAGGGCGCCCGAGTCTGCGACATTCGGGGTCGCCACAGTGGCCAAATCAAGTTGGGCTCCCATCGACTTTCAATAGAGGAGGAAAATACCCAGAAAAACACTTTTTTTCTGTGTATTTAAGTAGGATGTGAGGGGTCTAACTAGGGGTTTGTCATGAATCCATTGCAAGCATTTGTTTTGCACAAAAAACATTCCTTGGGCTACAAATGGCCCCTGAAAACGATGGTTTAGTGATGAAAAGTGATGAGTCATCACTTTTCAGAGTTTTGTGGGTGTTTTCTGGAGCTGTGGTAACCCCGAAGGTCGCCGACTCGGGCGCCCTAGCTAAATCATTAGAGCATGCCCTGAGCTACATCTGTGCAAAACTTTGCACTTTTAGACTGATAAGCACGAGAAAAAAACCCTAAGGCCTCCGACTATCATGAATGCTCATTGCTCACCCATACATGCATCGTTTTCTGAGGCCATTTCAAGCCCAAGGAATGTTTTTTGTGCAAAACAAATGCTTGCAATGGATTCAGCATCATGACAAACCCCTAGTTAGACCCCTCAGATCCTATTTAAATACCCAGAAAAAAAAAGTTTTTCTGGGTATTTTCCTCCTGTATAGAAAGTCAATGGGAGCCCAACTTGATTTGGCCGCTGTGGCGACCCTGAAGGTCGCTGACTCGGGCACCCTAGCTAAATCATTAGAGCATGCCCTGGGCTACATCTGTGCAAAACTTTGCACTTTTAGACTGATTAGCGCGAAATATCCCTAACGTCCCCGACTATACCTCTGTGGTCCATTTAGACACAGTCACACAGGCAACTCAATCTGCCCTGAACCAGCTGTTGTGTTCCTATAAAGGAGCACAACCACCAGACGTGTGTGCCTTTGCTTGTTGTGTGGTTATTTTATATTTTTGAAATGTTTATCACCTTGATAATACCATGTATTATTTATAGTTAAAGGACAACTTTGTTTTTTTACAACACAAGTTCATATTTTAGATTGTAATTAGGGAAAAGAAAAGGTGGGTGTTAAAATGTTTTCATTTGCTTCGTTCTATTGTTTTATTGCGTTTACTGTGCTAAAATGTGGGGCATGCGTACGCATGGGGGCATGCGTACAAGTGGCTAAATATGTCTTTTTAGAAACAATAAGCCAGCAGTTTCTTTATTGCTATTTACAGTAACACTTCTAGCCCCCATAAGTCACATCCAACCATGAAAGGTTGTGTTGTATCTTTAGTAGGGCAGGAGAGAGGGGTCTACCAGCACCCCAATGACATGTTTTCGAAACCTGTTTTTTTTTTACCGTTATGATGTCTAGTTATGATTTCTGCTTGTTGCCGTCGCCAACTAATACCCCATGGGGTTCATTTTTAACCTTTTCTCACAACTATTCCCGATCTGAACCATACAATGGTCATAACAGAAAATGCCATAACGCTTGATGTAAACAACCTACAGGGACAAATGAACACACTTTTCTATATGATTTTGACCCAGGGAATTCATTAAAGTGGTTATTTTTAACATGTATGCACATCTTGACCCTATTTCAGGACAGAAACGGTGAAAAATAACCCAAAAATGTTCAAAACACGTCTATACTTCTCTTTGTACAGATAAATTAAGGTGTATTCTTTTGATACCACAGGTTTTTTAGGACCCTTATGATGTC
This sequence comes from Nannobrachium achirus, assembly GCF_963921795.1. Classification (NCBI taxonomy): domain Eukaryota; kingdom Metazoa; phylum Chordata; class Actinopteri; order Myctophiformes; family Myctophidae; genus Nannobrachium; species Nannobrachium achirus. The sequence continues at coordinate 61,715,498 of NC_137812.1, forward strand.
TAGTTATGATTTCTGCTTGTTGCCGTGGTCAACTAATGTCCCATGGGGTTCATTTTTAACCTTTTCTCACATATCCCCAATTAGTGTGGGGATTTAGGGGAGCAAATGCTAAATTCGTGCAATTTTGACTTAAAGCGCGAAATTTTGCACAGATGTAGCCCAGGGCTTGCTCTAATGATTTAGCTAGGGCGCCCGAGTCTGCGACCTTCGGGGTCGCCACAGCGGTCAAATCAAGTTGGGCTTCCATTGACTTTCTATACAGGAGGAAAATACCCAGAAAAAGATTTTTTTTCTGGGTATTTAAGGAGGATCTGAGGGGTCTAACTAGGGGTTTGTCATGATGCTGAATCCATTGCAGGCATTTGTTTTGCACAAAAAACATTCTGTGGGCTAGAAATGGCCTCAGAAAACAATACACGTATGGGTGAGTATTCATGTTAGTCGGAGGCCTTAGGGTTTTTTTTTCTTGTGCTAATCAGTCTAAAAGTTCAAAATTTTGCACAGATGTAGCTCAGGGCATGTTCTAATGATTTAGCTAGGGCGCCCGAGTCTGCGACCTTCGGGGTCGCCACAGCACCCACACAACTCTGAAAAGTGATGACTCATCACTTTTCATCACTAAAGTCGATGGGAGCCCAACTTGATTTGGCCGCTGTGGCAACCCCGAATGTCGCAGACTCGGGCGCCCTAGTTAAATCATTAGAGCATGCCCTGAGCTACATCTGTGCAAAATCTTGAACTTTTAGACTGATTAGCACGAGAAAAAAAAACCCTAAGGCCTCCGACTAACATGAATACTCACCCATACGTGTATTGTTTTCTAAGGCCATTTCTAGCCCACTGAATGTTTTTTGTGCAAAACAAATGCCTGCAATGGATTCAGCATCATGACAAACCCCTAGTTAGACCCCTCAGATCCTCCTTAAATACCCAGAAAAAAAATCTTTTTCTGGGTATTTTCCTCCTGTATAGAAAGTCAATGGAAGCCCAACTTGATTTGACTGCTGTGGAGACCCCGAAGGTCGCAGACTCGGGCGCCCTAGCTAAATCATTAGAGCAAGCCCTGGGCTACATCTGTGCAAAATTTCGCGCTTTAAGTCAAAATTGCACGAATTTAGCATTTGCTCCCCTAAATCCCCACACTAATTGGGGATATGTGAGAAAAGGTTAAAAATTAACCCCATGGGACATTAGTTGACCACGGCAACAAGCAGAAATCATAACTAGACATCATAAGGGTCCTAAAAAACCTGTGGTATCAAAAGAATACACCTTAATTCATCTGTACAAAGAGAAGTATAGACGTGTTTTGAACATTTTTGGGTTATTCTTCGCCGTTTCTGTCCTGAAATAGGGTCAAGATGTGCTTAAATGTAAAAAATAACCACTTTAATGAATTCCCTGGGTCAAAATCATATAGAAAAGTGTGTTCATTTGTCCCTGTAGGTTGTTTACATCAAGCGTTATGGCATTTTCTGTTATGACCATTGTATGGTTCAGATTGGGAATAGTTGTGAGAAAAGGTTAAAAATGAACCCCATGGGGTATTAGTTGGCGACGGCAACAAGCAGAAATCATAACTAGACATCATAACGGTCCAAAAAAAACAGGTTTCGAAAACATGTCATTGGGGTGCTGGTAGACCCCTCTCTCCTGCCCTACTACTTGGGAATGGGCTTATTCTGTGTAAAATGACATATTTAGCCACTTGTATGCATGCCCCCAACCACTGAAATAAGAATCTCTAAAACAATAGAAAGAAGTAAATGAAATCATTTTAACACCCATCTTTTATATTCTTTAATTACAATCTAAAATATGAACCCTTGTTGTAAAAAACTAAAGTTGTCCTTTAATACTTTGAAATGGCAGGTAGGCCTACTTTTTACTGGGCAGGCCTTCAAAAAAAGTAAAACATCGAAATGTATTGTGTGTGTGCAAATGCCCTCTCTGGACAAAACCATGGAGTTTTATTCAAATCAGATGACATTAACTGTAACATGTCTTTACCTAACCTACACTATGGGACCACTGGCTACACAGTTCAGTTATGTAATCTACCCCTACACCAGTATGCTGATTAGAGCTAAGGACCAGACCATTTAGCATTTGAAGCTGTTTATTGTAGACATGAGAATGGAGATGATGATGATGATTTTGTTGTAATGCATCATGTCAAACTCCTAGCCGTGGGTCCCATAGTGTGGCTTGAGACAAATGTTTGTTCTGTGTAGCTGCCTGAGCCTATGCTCACCACAGGTGAGCAGCCTGGTACCAATCACTTGGGCCACACCCACAAGTTCAGGCCTGTCAATGCTCCTGGATTTCCCAGGAGTCTCCTGGATTTTGAGGCTGAAATTGTACCCATGCTAGTAAAGCAAGCCTGATAAAAGTATCAAACATGCACAAAATTCACCAGAACACAGGAAATTAAATCAACTGTCTGGACCACCAGACCCCCCGCTTTAGGGGTGGGGGCAATGCATGCAAAATCATACAGATATATTAAAGTGATCCCTGACTAATACGACAAATATGTCTTAATACATTATAATTGTCCTCTATAACTACAATGTAAAATTAAAAACACCTTAAATATTTTATTTCTTCTAGAAATAGCTAATCTTTCACTCAGTAGGGGAAATGCCTGTCGCAAGTTGATGATGTCATAAATGTCATGTGTCATTTTTATGGCATGCATGTGCAAAAAAACAAAACACAAACACATTTGAAATATTGATTTGATGTTCATATTAACATAGGAAGTATTAAGTTTGTTTTTATTTTCACATGCATGCCATAAATTCCATAGGGATAGATCACACTTGACATTTATGATCATCAACTTGCGACAGGCATTTCCTCTATTGAGTGAGAGATAAGCTATTTCTAGAATAAATAAATAAAAAATCGTATTAGTCAGGGATCACTTTAAAGATGAGAAGTCATTATTAGAGATGTCTTACTTTGCTTCAGTCATCAAATCTGTACACCTACATTTGGCATTTTAAGGCTGGAATTGTAGCTATAAACAAGCCTGATAAATATATCAAACATGCACAAAATTCAACAGAACACAGGAAAATATATATATCTGTTAAGAAGTTTTCTCCTGGATTCTGACAGTCCAATGCTGACAGGCCTGCCCACAAGTGAAACATGATCAGCCAAGTAAGAGGGTTTTTTACATTAACTACTAGCCTATAATGAATTGTCAGTCATGATAACTTGTAGTCTAAAACACAACACAAGGGTTAAACCAGATGTTCAGATAGATTCCCTTTTTCTTTCCACTGGCGTCAGAAAAGAAGACGCACCAAAGATCCCCACGTATACGCAGCAAACGAATAAATTGGATTGGTCTTTTTCCTCCTTTCGCGTAACGATGAATCATCACCCACCCCATCACCCATCACTCGATCGATTTGACGAACGTTGTTGGTCACGATAGCGTCGTGCCGTCTAGCCTATATAAGCTAGAGCCAGGGGATGCCAACATAGAGAAAAGCCCACTCCATTTCGCTGCGTAAAGAGTGTCCAAAAAAACCTGCGCGTTATGGAGAGGTCCGTGCGCTTTGCTGTGGTGTGCGTCGGCGTCTCACTGCTCATCTCGGTCCATCCCAGTGAAGCGTGGTACAAACAGGCGACCGGCCCCACCTACTACTCTGTGGGGCGAGCCTCCGGGTTACTGTCCGGCATCAGGAGGTCGCCGTACGTCCGCAGGTCCGAATCCGAAGAGACGGCTTTCGACAGCGGAGAGACGGCCGGCAACAATGTGGTTCACGAGGCGGGCAGCAAGCAAATCTCTATTCTTAAAAACATGGTAAGTGCTATTTGAATAGATATAGCCTGGGTATAGCCTATAACACAGAACACGAAACCATTTGGATTTATTTATCTAAGTGTTTTTCCCTTTCCCCCGTTTCCTGACATTTATTGCACTTATTTTGCAAGGCAATTATAAATACGACAGTGTTGCAGTCATATTATAGGCTCAAAAGAGGGATCTTGAAGTCTTAAGTTCCTGACATGAACTCCATCCAAAGGCGCTGTCCATTCAGCACCACACGATTAACGAATCAAAACTCTTTAGTCTAAAATATTTTTTAACAAATCATGGAAATTATCATTTTTGTGTAGGCTATATTATACATTTGAATGCCGAGCCTTTGCAATGCAGTAAAAATACATCTCCATTGCAGTCATATTTTACAGATATTTTCTCATTCAAAAGACAGTGGACTTTCAGAGGCAAAGTTCCTGACAAACTCCACCCAAAGGCGCTGTCCATTCAGCACCACGATTAACGAATCGAAACTTCTGGCATGGGCTAGAAAACAGATTACAAAATGATATGGAAATAATATACTGTGGATTATAAGATTCTACCTACAGTATGTTTAGTGTTACATGTTTATAGGGATGCACCTTTCTTGGCCAATACCCGATGTTTAAAATAACAATTTAGCGATAACCAATACTGATAAGTGATATTACCAATATGTGTTTATATATTATTTACCCCTTTTGTGCCAGGGAAACGAATACATCTTCACTATAAGAAATAACTGATATAATAGGCCTACACCATCACCAACAGTGCAAAATGTATGCGTATCAATCAACCAGAGGCGTCAATTGGGTATGGCAAGCTATGGCAGCTGCCATACCTTGGCTACAGGGGGAAATAATACAATGTACTTTTCATCGTGCCTGTTGCTAAGGTATGGCAACATGACTGGTGTCTTGCTTTCGTGCCTGTTGCTAAGGTATGGCAACATGACTGGTGTCTTGCGTGCAAGACACCAGTCATGTTTAGCTTTTTCTGAACTGACGCCGCTGCAATCAATAACAGATAAATATGGCTACTCTACTCTTGATGAAGGACAAGTGGGACCGAAACGTCTGTCAATTTAAATAAAAATGAGCTGCTGAGCAAGAGCAGTGTGCGGGATGTGCTTTGTTCATGGAATACCTTTTCATGATTGATTCATATATCGGCCACTGACATAAGTTAAAGGAGTAGTTCACCCCCAAAATGTAATTTCTTCTTTTGATTATCATAGAGACTTCAATAATATATTTTTGTATATTTCACAAAAATGTGATTATAGTAGATGTAGCCTACCCCCATTGATTCCGGATGGGGACCAAAATGCATCTGGGTCCCCATCCAACAGAAAAAAAGTCATTTTGGGGGTGAACTACTCCTTTAATGTCAGCTTTATTTGCCGATACCGATATTGACCGAATACCGATATTGACCGAAAGCATTGGCCGATACCGATATTTGGTCGATACTGATGGCGCATATCCATCCCTAATGTTTATAGTTGTAAATTAAGTCTAAAAACATATAGGTATATTCATTAAAAAAATTATAAATAGGCTGAACAACACTTTTAGAAGCCCTGTAGTCAGGGAATTTTAATAAAACCTGGGAATAAATTCCTTACCAAACAATTTCTTCACCAATGTGTTCGTAAAGATTGAAATTCAACATCCCTAGCAAAATATTTGACAGCTAGGGTAATTCTGGGTCTCATTCACTTACTATACACTGTACTATAAGGGAAAAAGTAGCATGTTAAGCCTCTATCAGAGTCGGTACCGCGGTGGATCCGCGGTGTAGTGCAGTGTAGTCTTTTTGAGTCATAAAACTACAACGTTCAAAAAGACTACACCGCATTACACCGCGGTGGATAGCTTACCACCGCGGGTACCGACTCTGATAGAGGCTTTAGGGGTCTAACTAGGTGTTTTTAATTATTCTGAATTCATTGCAAGCATTTGTTTTGCACGAAAAACATTCATTGGGCCAAAAATGACCCCTCACATCCCACTTAAGGCATATTTTTGGGAGTGATTTTTCCCTTATAGTACAGTGTATAGTAAGTGAATGAAACCCAGAATTACCCTAGCTGTCAAACATTTTGCTAGGGATGTTGAATTTCAATCTTTGTTAGATATGTTACTAGACACCTTTACGAACACATCGGTGAAAAAACTGTTTGGTAAGGAATGTATTCCCAGATTTGACAGGTATTCTGCTAATTTTTCCTGACTACTGAACTTGTTTGTCTTCATACAGGCGATCTGCTTGAAGGACATCTCTCCCAACCTGAAGAGCTGTGAGCTGCTCCGGGACGGTACGGGTACCTTCCAGTGCCAGGCCGACGTCTTCCTAACATTGGACTCCCTGGACTGCTTGTCCGCATGATCAACAACACGGCACCCTCTCCAGCATCATCTATACTCCCTAGTACAAGCTGCTTGTAGAGAGATATCATCACTGTCGGGCAGAAACCTCGTATCTCCCAAGTTTCAAGTTGGTAATTTTTTTCGCAAAGCAAATCCCAGCTTCATCGTACAAGGCCGTCGCACAAAAGTAGTGAAAACGCGGTGCGAGGCGTTGTGTGCTTGTAGATCGGCTGTTTACACTAGTTTAATTCATTTTTAAAATGAATTAAACTAGGGACACACAAGGTTTCCACCCGACAACGACGATATGTTATCGTAGGCACGCGACACCAACGTGCGATGGAAGTTCAAGGGATAGTTCACCCAAAAAATAACTTTTTCTTCTATCCATTACTCAACCCATGGACACTTGTATTCATGGATGTTTTTAGTTTTTTTTCCTTCGCATTCCTATAAGCCAATAATTTGATGACCAGCTGTGGTTCCTTATGGAGACACAAAGAGACAGCTTTGTTCCCTATGGAGACACAAAGAGTCTCCTCAAATTATTGGCTTAGGAATGTGACATAAACTAAAACATATCCATGAATTCAAGTCTCCGTTGGGTGATTCATCGATAGAAACAAAGTAATTTTTGGGGTTGAACTACTCCTTTAAGTACTGAACGGAGTAAGGATTTTGAAGAGGAGTGACTAACGATGAACTGTGGCAGACTTTGAATGTTAGCTTGTTACACAAATAATAACCTTTTGCTTTGCCTCCGAAATAAACCGAAGTGGGGCGTAGCCTACGTGTGAGAGATGTTTATTGTTATTCTTTTCAAACTGTTTCCGTGTCCATATTTCCACCCATCACCTGTATGTACCACAGTTAGCAAATGTATCCTACATGTATGGAATATTGACTGCAGAGTGGATCTTTACCAGAAGTAGGACACTTTTATTTTATCAATTAAAGTACAGTTAAACTTGTGTTTCTGTATTCTGTTCCTGCATAACCAATTGAAAATGGAAATCAGAATGATAAAACAATATTAGCAATCAGGTACATACATCCCATGATTCTATTTGTCTACCTACATTATATCACATTGTCTGTATTTAAAATAATTAAGATGGCTAATAACTGTAGGTTAACATGTCTCTTTATTACATTAATTGCATATTTTGGTGAAAACAGAGAATATAAAGTTTAAGCATAGTACATATTATGTAAATGTTACATAGCCTACTTTCATGAAATGTAATTTAAATATAAGAAAGTTAAAAGTTAATTCCAAGGCACTTGGGATTTATTTTCCCTCCAGTTTCTCTAGAGGAAGACTTATTTTGTTAAATATTTGTGATGTTGCCACACCAATCACCACTGGAAAGACAGACCCAAAGACAGATTAAATTGATTATCTAGTAGCCTAGAGGGGGGACTTCAGAATTCAGCTGTAGTAATGCCATTCAATTCCATAAGGTTAAGCACCCTAACTTTGTCCAATACAAAGAAATATAAGCGGAAGGAATAAAATTAAAGTTTGCCTATACTAGAACAGATACAGAAGAAAGCTATATACAAGAAGAAAGCTTAAGAGATGCGTTTTACAGTTTTATCAAGAAGTGAGTCACAAACTTAAGGATTGGCAAGGGTTGGCTGGCAAAGAAGAGTTAAAAAACTAACGGAAGAGTGTTCTGTTCACAGGGGTGGACAGGATAGACTCAGTTATTGATGGATGACAGGAAAACACACCATGAAATGAACAAGTGACAGATTAAATTGATTATCCAGTAGCCTATGGGGGACTTCAGAATTCAGCTGTAGTAATGCCATTCAATTCCATAAGGTTAAGCACCCTAACTTTGTCCAAGACAAAGAAATATAAGCGGAAGGAATACAATTAAAGTTTGCCTATACTAGAACAAAGAAGAAAGCTTAAGAGATGCGTTTTACAGTTTTATCAAGAAGTGAGTCACAAACTTAAGGATTGGCAAGGGTTGGCTGGCAAAGAAGAGTTAAAAAACTAACGGAAGAGTGTTCTGTTCACAGGGGTGGACAGGATAGACTCAGTTATTGATGGATGACAGGAAAACACACCATGAAATGAACAAGTGAACCCTTCACCCAGGAAGTAACAGGCAAACAGTAAATCCCCAAATGTTCTCTGTCTCTTTCTCATGCACAAGCACGCACGCACAGACACAATCACTCACTCACACTCACATACAGAAATAACACTGCTTGAAATTAAATGCGATGTCATCTGACATTTGCATAGTACAGTACAAAAACATAAATAACCAATATAGAAGTGTGATTTCACACACAAAACACAGTCACTTTTACAAAGGTTCCAGGCCCATGGCTAAAGATTAGCCAAAGATTTTCTTTCTTTCTTTCTAGTAGTGTTGATGCATATAGCAACACTTAAGGATGAACTGTATGCGCAGACAGAATACCAGAGCTGTGGACTTCTGGTGCTAGATTTCACACAATGAGATACAGTGTGAAAACCGTCTTCAAAAGCGAACATAAAATGGCTATGATGTGTGCCTAAGGACCATTGAGTTGAGTTCTTTGTGTTGGTCACTTTCTGCACTTTAAAATAATTATTAACATTTTCACACAAGCAAGATGCTTCCAGTCTTCTGGGGGGGGGGGGGGCAAGGCCTGATTTATACTTGCACACGTTGCGCACTGGTGTCGTGCACCTACAATAGCAGATCTACAAGCTCACAACAGCGCAATGTGACCTTGCAGGCTATTTTAGACACACGACACAATGCGCAACCAGACATAAATCAGGCATAATATATAGATAGACACAATGCCTTTGTATGCGTGTGTGATAAGTTACCAGTGTCCTGTCATTGAAGTTTTCTCCAACAGTTACTACTGCACTTCAATAAAAGTTTTTTTCTTTTCATAAACATATTTCTATGAACCTGTAGGAGTGTAGGCCCGAAAGAAGCAGGCCACATCAAAACAGGGTGCCATAGTGTGTAGAAAGAACGCCTTGCAAAAGAAGGGCCTGCACTCAAGTCCCGTCCTGTGCTTGCATTGCTGAAGTGTTCAAACACTGAATCCCTGACCAGGGATCCAAACAGCAGCCGTTATTTAGCAGATCCTCCGCTTGGACCTTCACACTAAAGGCGGATAGCAAAAAGAACATATATACATTTCCCTACTGGTCTTCAATACAGTAGCAATACAGTAGCAACAAACCAGGCTCTGGCTAATGGCGCAGGAGAGACGGGGTGAAGACAACATCCACTCTTCATAGAAGTCATAGAAGCGAAACAGCCTCCAGGTTCTCTTTGATGATGGTGTCCATCACGACCTGAAAGACGATCTGTATGTTGGAGGTGTCGGTTGCTGTGGTGAAGTGGTGGTAGATGAGCTTGTTGGGGATGGTGTTGAGAGAGACGAAGGTGGCTGCTATGAACCGAGCCGCCGTGTCCACGTCGCAGTCAGCACCTGTTAAGGTATGGAAGATCAGGGACGTGCAGAGAATGTTATAGAGGGGCAGGGGCTGACATTTCTAAAAGGGCCATTTTGGTGGAAATCTCGAAAATAGCAGACCTCCAAGCTCACAACGTGTCGCGCTGCGACGCGTTGTGAGCTTGGAGGTCGGCTATTTTCGATGGTTGATTTCTACACAGAGAGGGCAATTCTTTCAGCATAAGATGCTGCATTGAAGTTCAGGAGAGTTTGGATGAGGCAAATTCTCTTGAAAAATGCTGCCTTCAAATGGCATGGCAAGAGGGCATTTACATTTCTTTAACCATATAATTAGTCAAATCTGCATTCATGGTCTGGAGAGGGCACTTTTTTACAGAAGGATAAAAGGGCAAGGGCTCAAGCCCCCTTTGATGTCTACTGTATGTGTGCACGTGCCTGTGGAAGATGTTAAACCTGGTGGAAACCTTCAGCATCTTTCTGCTCCCCATCCACTCTCAAAACACTCCCAAACACAAACAGCCCACCCTTTCTGTAAATCTTCGTAACTAGAACGGTGCCCGCTGGGCACCGGCCTACTCGGGAACAAGGCAAGTTGGAAATGCATTCCCCACACTGTTGTGCAATGTTTTATTCATGCACACATTTGTAGAATTCTGTTTCTGTCTGTTTTGTGCCAATATATTAGCCAAATCAATGTTAGGTTGGGCAACTGGCTCTGTGTGAACTGTGAATGTGTGAAGAGTGCACACTGACTGACTGGGAAAAGTGGACGACAAACTAATCAAATAGCAGGTGTGGGGCATGGCAATCATTTGGCTCATGTCATGGCACAGCCAAAACCTGGAAATTAGACAGGTGTGAGGAATTTGCCAAAGCAAGCTTAGGCTGGGGTTGCCATGGCAATCAATTGGCTCATTAGGGCCACTGCCAGAGGCTGATCATAGAGTAACAAAGTTTGACGTCATTTACACATCCTACCTGGTTCACGGCTTTCCCCCCCCCCCATTCTGAATTCCCACAGACATTTTTACATCGTGTCATATAAGAACTGTGTTCCAAACATAAAGAGATTATCTCAACGGTTTGACTCATATGGATGTGAAGAATCAACCGATGGTGAGAAAACGCTAATGTTACTCTCGCCAAATTAGTTACATTTTCGCTAGAAACAGACTGTACCTGTAAGACTCCCTAATCGGAAGATAAGCGACCGTAGGTGGCTTATCTCCACAAATAGGGCAAAAATTTGTTTTTCCAAAATCTTCCTGATCCATGTTGATGACATGAGTGTAGACATGCTGTGTAGTGATATTCGTGATTTTAGGGCAAAAACTGTAGGAGCAGTGTCCAAAAATGTGTTTTAAAAATCGGCCTGAAGGTGGCGCTACAATAGGGCCATGTGAGAAATGAGGGGTGGGGTCTCCGCGTTGCCTTGGCGGACGAATAGGTACCGGCCCCGGCTCTCCCGGACGCTCCTAGCCCGAGTTACGGCATTTTATGTGCGCTGCAGTGGCAGGGGGTCCTCCACTGGGGGCGCCACCACTTTTGCATCCGTTCTGGAGCGCCAGGAGTCGGTGGTCCCCGGGAATTCCCCGTGAGCAGCCCCGTTGGGGTGGTCATTTGGTCATTTTTTACATCTGGGGGTCCCCCAGAGACCTGGGGGTCCCTGGGGCTCCGGGGGTCCTTGGAGGTTGTAGTTTGGCAGGCAAGGAGTGTGTGTGTAAAATCTGGCATGGATGGGGTCAACGGGTGCGGAGATATAAGCAGGGAAAAAGTGTGACGTGTGAGCACATTTGGTCATTTTTTACATCTGGGGGTCCCCCAGGGACCTGGGGGTCCCTGGGGCTCCGGGGGTCCTTGGAGGTTGTAGTTTGGCAGTCAAGGAGTGTGTGTGCAAAATTTGGCATGGATGGGGGCAACGGTTGTGGAGATATGAGCAGGGCAAAAGTGTGACGGACGGACGGACTGACTGACTCACCCACGGACAGCCGGTGGAGGTTTCTACAGTAAGTAGCTCCCTACGGTCGCAATCAAATATGAGTGACTGACTATCATAAACCATACAGAGCCTCCTCCCCGACAAAATCGCGGAGACCATTTGTTTATTTTTGGACCACAATGCTTATATGAGACGATTTTAAGATGACTCAATGTTATTCTCTATAGAGAAATTACTTCTGTGAATCGGGGATGAGCGAGTGACGTCATGACTTGTTTACTCTATAGACTTTTCTGGCGGTTCTGGACAACAACCTATCCTTTCTGACTGACTCGATGCCGGGCACGGCACTCCCTCTGGCCATACCGTATGTGCAATGCTCGAGGAAGATTTGAAGTTGGTCGGTGGAACAGTTCTTGAGATAAGTGGATTACAGACGTACGTACGTACACACAAACAGTACATATGTAAGTACTGAGTATATACTGGTATGTACATACAGAGATTCAGATTCAGTGCATTATTGTAATATCATTGTGTGTTTGTGTGTGTGTGTGTGTGTGTGTGTGTGTGTGTGTGTGTGTGTGTGTTATATTGTTTTAAATAACCAACAATCAAAATTACACAGTACCTTATAGCACAATATTTTACTGTGAATTAAGCCTCACAGTTCTTGTATTTGCCCAGCATTTATTCTCACCTTTAAATTGAGGCAGGTACAACCGTAGATGTCGGCCAGAGTGTAAAATCTTCTCTTGAAAAAGATCAATCTTGTTCATGAATAAAATCTGCAATAAACAAAAACAGACATATAATAAGTCAAAGGTGTCTCGGTGATAACAAAAATAAATAAATGTACAATGACATGTATTTCCTGAATTTAAAGATGAATTATTAAGAATGCAGTATTGCAGTGTAATTTAAACGTGTATTTAAACTAAAACATATTTAGACTGATACAGCTATGGAAAATAACTGTCTCAATGTTATTTGACAGATATTTAGATACAAATGGGAATCAATAGTTGTGTTGATGCCAGCATGAGATGGTGATGCTGGGCCAATTATCCAGCTCCACACATCAGTGGACAATCAATCGTCCCTGGTCCCCTGCAACAGCAGGTTGACTACCTGCACTCAACAACAGGCTTCATACACCTCTTAACCTTAAAGTATTCTGGTCTCGTTTCATTTCACTTCATCTGAATTCAATTCATTTCACTTCAATGTGCCCTACTAGCATGAAAACTGAGAATTGCTAAGGTATATATTGTCGTTGTCAGGTGGAAACCTTGTATCTCCAAGTTTCAAATTTGTACGTTCTTTCGCAAACTAAAGCCCTGCTACATCGTACAAGGCCGTCGCACAAAAGTAGTGAAAACAGCCAATCTACAAGCACACAACGCCTCGCACCGCAAGGCGTTGTAGATGGGCTGTTTTCACTAGTTTAAATCATTTTTAAAATGATAAATGCAAAACAAACGGTTTTGGACATACAAGGTTTCCACCCGACACCGACAAATTATGCAACTTTGTATTAGCGTATGCAATAGACAGCGAAGGACATGGCTTTTGCAGTAGTGTTAGGGGCCCCGGAGCACCTGCTCGTGACCCCAAGGGTGTGGCACCCAGGTCCTTCAAGCCATACTACAATGACCGTGACCACCGTGATGCCCGCCGCAAGGGAGACAACCGCCAGGAGAAGCGTAGAGGATCTGTGGGCTCAGACAGACAGCAGTCACCTGGACCCACTGCCACTGCGGATCGCCAAGCCATGCCACCACCGCCAACACCCCAACAACAACCTCTGCAGCAGATGCAAGCTCCGGTGGCACAGCTTGGGCCTCACATGGCCTTTTATCCCATGCAAAACCTGCAACCTCTGTACCCAGCACCTGCCCCAGTGCAGGCTCCAGCCCAGGCACCTACAACCCCTGTGACCTCTGCCCCAAAGGAGAAGCAGGCCGGGAAGAGGAAGGAGAAACGCAACCACGTTCCTCGCCAGTGAGCTGGTGAAGAAGTAATGTTATGGCCCAATATATTCTCCATATGTTAATCAACAAAAAGGGACATACATTTTATTAAGCAGTTAGTGTGCTAGTACTGTAGATGCATATATACTGCAAATGTAGAAAAGCTTCCTTTAAGCATAGGCTGTTGATTTTTGATATACTGTATAATGTATGCTGTATTTCTGATATACTGTATGTGCATGCGAGAACTACATATATACGTGGTTTCTTCACTGACATTGGGTAAAGGTTAAAAACTGAATGTACTCATAGTCAGAACATGACATACTGTTTACACTAGCCGCTTCGTTGCCTGCACCTGCGAGGCACGGCCTTGGACTTGGGGTGAAAAAGGGGGGGGTTGTAGATGGTGCCAGGCTGTATCATCGACTCCCCGACATTCCTGTACCGCGCTAACGAACCGTTATCTTCTTATTGCCAACATGAGATAGCGCTTCCTGAGGGAGTAAAGGGCAACATGTCGACTTCTAACATGTGAACCGGAGAACTCCCCAAATTCACGTGGACTGGGGAGTTGGTCTGGCCTTCAACTGTCTTCATTGCGAAACATCGTGCATGTTCATGCATGTACGTGCACAAGCGCGTGCCAAATGTGTGTGTGCTAAACTGAAGCTGTGTGTGTGTAACCCTATTGAGATGTTGTAGCGGAGCACCCTATAAAAGGCTGTGTATCCGTAGCTCAGTGCAGTTCTTTTCTGTCTACTTAGAGAGAGTTTTGACTCTGTTTTTAGTTAAGTACACATACTGTACTTCTTTTTAATTTTCATTGCCAATTTCTGTATTGGTGAGCTTATAATTTGTAACTGTTTTTATTCACTAAAGCTTTTTAATTCACTTTTGCTTGGTGTCTGTCTGAATTCATTTTCTAGAGTTCACAACTTTTAAGGTTTTGACTTTTTAACTTCCCTTCGGGGAAGTTCCGTCTCCATGGGAAAGAGGTGTTAGCATCTCAGGGCACTCAAAGCAACTTCTGGCTGTTGGAGCTGAGCTAGACTTTTGGTAAGAATCAACAAGTATATTTTCTTAATTTAAAAAGTCTTTCACCTTCTCAGTGACTGACACTGCGCGTGCAGGTGTCAGTTGGGTATGCTTGGCAGACAATAAAATACAAATTCCCAACCCTAACCGGACGGACAGTTTGTCCGCAGTGGGCTCTTTTGTATCAAATAAGTCAAGCTGCTTTTCTCCAAAAAACAGTCCCTGGGAGAAAGCTACAAGGTAACAGTTTCACACTTTATATTGTCTTTGTGGTTTTGGCATTCTCCATCCAGACCTATGGTCTACATTTCTCAAGAAAGGTGCAACATTCTTGGTCTATAAAATAAAGTCGCTGTAGATAGTAATAATATTCACCAGTTAAAGAGGGTTTCATAGACAGTTCAGTCTTTATTCAGAGAAAGTTGTATTTGTACAGTAATAGGTGCATATACAGTAATAGTAGGTTTATACAAATGAGAAAGGTTATAACACCTGTTTGTGTTAACTTAAAGGTATAGTGTAGTGTTAGTGACAGTGGTTATTAAAAAGAGATCTGGTAACTTTGTGGGCCTAGCAAACCTACAGAGGGTTCCGGGCGGCTTAGAGAGGAGTGCTTCAAAAAGGTGAAAGGGCATTCAGTAGCTCCAAGCTCATTACATGGCGTCCCTGGGTGGATATTGATTGATTATTGATTATTGATTAGTAATTGATTAATTAAATTCGTGTCCACCGCCACATAAAGAATAGCCGAGAGACCCTTGGAATATAGTTATTACTACAGAAGTAAAGGATAGTTAATATTATCAAGGCTTAAGTGTTTTTATTCACAAAACTCCCCGGAGCGTCGGAGATTTTGAACATAGTGAAGTGGAGGTCTGTGTGCGCAGCAGACGGCCAGTAATCGGTAAAAAACATCTCCATTAGGAACTAGATAAAATAGCAGTTGAGAAACATCTAATAATATTATAACAACCTTTGCGACCAACCTAAAAAAGTTTCAGGCATGGACTCTGCCTATCCCACCGCCACAGACAACGCTCCTGCGGGAGCGGTTGGCGGGGCGAGGCCTGCCTCCCCTACTCCCTCGACTGGCACCATGGCACCCCCATCGGTGGACTCGTGGGACGAGGACATTGACAGCAGTACCTACGACAGTATGGGCGTAATGGCCCCAGTAGTACTGCATAACACATGCGGAGGACAAGCGGCCCGTTACGAATCCAGTACGGGGAGCGCATATCCTGATCTCCAAACGTTGCTGAATTGGAATCAGGGAGCAACGCGAGCCGAAGCTACAGCCCCCCTTCCTTGGCTACACGGCCCCACAGGGACCGGTGGCCTAGAATGGGATCCCCAGACAAACGACGGGGAACAGGCTGAACCTGAGCTGCAGGGGAGACTTCCCCCGCCGCCTCAGGTGCTGGACACTTTCTCCTGGCAAATCCCCGCCAGGACACACACCATAACCCCCGAGAGAATGGTGAAACTAAAGATTTCCTCCGAAAGGTTCGAACAACTCGTGCCTGCAGGAAACAGGCCCTTTGTGGTGAATCCCGCAAATAGGTACCTAGACAACAATGCGGGCATGGCGGCAGCCATAGCACACGGTGCAGGTCGAAGCTACGCCACATGGTGCCGAAACATAGTGGAGTCCCGACCAAACCGAAAACTCGAGAATGGAGAAGTACTGGTATGTGCACCATACCAACTTGCCCATAAAGGATATCAAGGTATTATCAACATGGCTATGCAGAATGTTGCTAGAGGCACCAGGGAGGAAGACCAAAGGTCCACCCTTCTGGCATACTATGGCAAGCTCTTTGCTCAAGCCTATGACATGCAAGTTTATAACCTAGTTATGACCTTGTTTGGAACTGGTACGTGGGATTACGACCAGGCCCTCAGCATTTGGTGCTTTATGGAGATGTTCCAAGGCCTGCCCGACGACCGGCTAGAAATAACTTTGCTGGTCCCAGAGGCATGGCTGGCTAACACTCTCCGCCGAGCCCAGATGGAGGCCTGGCCGCCACACCAGAGGCACGGGTGGGGCGACACATTCGCAAACGCCCGAAGGACTAACGTGGTGCAAGATCTCATACAACGGGTGGAGAGTCACCGCATAACGGCCAATCGAACTTGGCCCATGACAGGCGAACAAAACAATGGGATGAGAGGCCCTCCCCCGGAGGACCGGAATGCGTGGTTAACCACCTATCCCCCGGCAGGGCCTTCACAAAGCCCACTTCCCGCGGAGGAACCTAGGGGGCAGCCTCGAGAGGTGAGAGGTCCTGACCTCGAAACCACACCGCTCCAAACCCCCCAGGCCCCCGTTGGGGCACATAGACAGCTGCCGGCACCCGGTCCCCTATACCAGGATACAGGCCGGGTGCAGACACGGTCACAGAGAAGAGGGGACGCCCACAGGGATCCACCGCCCCTCTACCGGGGAACTATCCCTCTAGACCCCTCAAGGATTGTGGCGCCAGAACAGGCCCCGAGGTCATCACCTGACCTTGGGAGGCCTTTGGCCGCCTCAACACCGGGACAGGTTGAACAGCCCATACCTATGGAGCGAAATCCTGTCTCACCTACATCCCGACGACTCGAGGTGTCAGATCACGGTGCATTCCCCGGACCCTCCAACGAGGATCTGGGAGTGGTACTGGAACCCCCTAGGAACACCCCCATGGAGATTGACGTGCAAAATGGGGACCTAGTGGAACACCCCGCTCATGGCCTGTGGGCAATACTCACCTTTACAACCACGTCTTTGTCAACGACGGAAAAGTGGGAGACGTATCTCACAGGAAAAGGTGGTACTCCATACAGAAACCTCCGAAAGGACGTGATGGAGGCCAGAATACCATACAACCTGGATGCCGGTATACCTGTGGTGACTCCCTGCCTGGGAATCCTCCCGGGTGCCTCCAAAATAGTCCACCTGGCTCTTAGGGAATCCACGCTACAACTTAGAACCCTCAAAGACCAGGAGAAGGCTAAAATGGAGCGGGACATAAGGAAAGCACTGCTCGCACGGTCCTCTTTCGAGGGGACCGGAGCGCCAGGTAACCCCTACAGACTGGCGATCATGATGAAATGGGGTAGATTCAAGGTCCAAGGCTTGAGGAAGACATGGATGCAAGAGGCCATACTGGCCGCCATTTATTCCCTCAGAAACACACACAACATGTTCATTCGGTTGTTGGTGAACGATGGGGACTTCGAGGCAGTCTCGGCTCTGGTACGGGCCAGAGAGGCTGCCGAGGCTTCAGAGGCTGGATCCGTCAGGTCAACGGGCCGAAACAGCCAAAGAAGCAGCGCCGGTGCGGAGTCCCGATCGGGGGGCTCTGCTCCAGGCACCCCAAACCGCTCCTTCTCCGTCACGCGGAGAGAGCAGAACCAAAACCAAACCCCAAGGGGTAGACAAGCTACTAGAGGGACCCCTAGGGTGCGGTTCAACCCGCCACCACAGGCCCCTCGCCCGCTTGAACCCCCAGGGATTCTAGTTCGGAACTCCCCCCGTGTCGAGGAGGAGGAAGAGAGCGAGGAAGACTCAGACCCGGACTACGAGCCGGAGGACGAGGAATCCCAGTCTAGGGCATCCTCAAGGGCCTCTTCGGTCTCTGAGTCAGAGTCTAGGTCAGGCTCTCGTTCCAGGTCCAGGGAAAGGCAAATGTACCCTCGGGGCCCGCCTCCCAGAGCTAGGAACAAGAACGCCAAAGCCCGGCTACTGAGGCCTCTAAAAGTGGAATCTCCACTGAAAGGCAAGCTCTTCCAAACCCGCAGTGGACTTAGCTGGACCACGGGTATCGAAGGTGTCCCGGCTGGGGACGAAGGAGAGCTTAGGGGCAACGAGTCAGGACAAATGTGCGACGGATACCCTGTCGAGTGGGAAACCGCCAGAGCACTGGCGCGATCACCCTCGGCGGAGAGAGTCCTCTGGCAACATGGCCTGACCGGGTCCTTCAAGGATGCTTACCTGCACGCGGGTTATGAAGCGATGCGGGAACAGGTCATACTGAGGGATCAGGCAATGGCAGAGCCTGCAAGGAGGTTTGTACATTACAACAACACCCCCTCGGATCCCGGTATAACCATGAGGGAAGATTTATCCCCATACCAAGCCAGGCGGGAATATTCATTTCCTTCCAGATTGGCACCCACCCCAATAACAAGCAGCACCAGAATGGGTGCTTCGTTTCGCCCGGAAGGGAACCGGCTCTCGGGCCAAGGCCACCTTTCAGGGGAAGAATCATACGTTAGCGACCTCCTTAGCAAGGCGCAGTTGATGAAGAATTTGACCACGGCGAGAGACCCGGGCGAGACGCAAGCAAACTACTTGCGGAGAACAATCCCTCTATTTGAGGGGTCTATACTCTATCACGATCCAGAGGCAGCCCGCATACTGGGCCATGTCAGGGGCTTGGACGTCCCCGGAGGGGCCTCCCTCGAGTCCCTGAGCTCAATGGACGTGAGAATTCCCGGGGTGAACCCTGGAGAGAGGATGGTGGAAGAATTAGCCACCCTGGTAGCGGAGGGGGAATTGAACTTGGCTGTTGCAGCCGATAAAATCTCCTGCTCCGTGCCTATCAACCAAGCTACCCTCCTGCTGGAGAAGTTGTTCTCTAAAATCCCAGGAGGACTAAACCTGGCCGTGGGCTGTGCCCACTGGACACAGGCGCAGCTACGGACTGAATGTATGAAGTACGATCAGACCAAGGCGCTGCTCTCATTGAAGAAAAAACATGGGAATCAAAAAGGGTCAGAGCAACCCAAGCCGCAAGGCAAGAAGGCCCCGAGGAAAGAAACCCAGCCTAAGGCTGAGACAACCGAGGCCAAGGATTCAAAAAACGGGGAGCGGGGAGCCACCAAGAAGGCTCCCCCGAAAAAGGCTCCGGCGCAGAAACAGGCAGGGAAGGGGGGACCGAAGGTCCCGACCTTCCTGCCTGCAGAAGAATGGGCCGCCCTCCCACAGGAGGAGAAGGAGGCACGGATAGCTCTGAGAGCGGCGGCAAGAGCCGCGCGCGAGGCTCAAGAACAGGAGAAGGAACAGTGACCGAGCCTCCCTCAGCTATCATACACCTGACAATAGACCCCACCAAACGACCCCTGTTGAACGCTATAGCAAGCAAGACAAGGGAGTCAGATGGGAAACTTTTGTGTCAGTTAGGGACAGACCAGTATCGTTTAGATACCGGGGCTGAAATAACACTGCACACAGGTATTCCCATTACGGGATCCATGGAGGTGGAACTAGGTGATGGCTCAATCACCACTATGGGGACGGGGGACAAGCATGGAATACACGGGGTCGTTGGCCCCGTATATGCAGAACCCTTGATAGCCCCCAAAGACCTGATCATGATCAACCTGGAGGAAATAACTTCAGATGATTATGAGAAGGAATTCCTTTTCCCCGGTCTTGATACCCCAGAGCCACCTAAGAACGTATGTATATATAGCCTTAAATACATGCGTCCCATAGATGTGGCAAAGGAGATTGAAAAGATTGTGGAAGCGTCGGACGGCCAACAGAAAGACCGAATCAGAGGAATTCTTAAGAGAGGCCGTCATGCGACGCATAAGAATGACGCTGGCAGGGTCGACCCCAAGTATACATATACTATTAGGGGTCGAGTGCCAGACAGACAGCCCCAGCACCGAGTAGACCCTCGGTGCAAAGCCGAGCTCACAGCTACCATCGATGAGCTGGAGCAAGGCGGGCAACTGAAGCGACTGGACTCCGCCCTCACCAACACACCTATCCTAGGGGTTCCAAAACCAGGTGGGGAAGGATGGAGACTAGTACATAATCTCATTGCCCTGAACGCGAGGTCGACCTCGGATACCAGGTCAATGTTCAACATTGCGCAGACAACCAGGAACTTGCCAAATAAACGGTTCAAGTCCTGTCTGGATCTGAAGAATGGCTTCTGGTGTGTGCCAATAGACGAACTGTCCACCCAAAAAACTGCGTTCACCTGGAACGGAGTCTCCTATGGCTGGACCGTTTTACCACAGGGCTTTAAGTCTAGCCCCTCGCACTTTCAGAGTGTCGTTGAGGACATCCTGAAAGGCCTGGATGTCACGGTATATGTGGACGACATTTACTGGACAAATGAGACTGAAGACGAGCACCTTGACCTGCTAGACCAGGTGGTCACCCGTCTGGCTTCCTCAGGGCTCAAGATTGGCCTCAAGAAATGCGAAATCGCAAAATACTCTTTGAGGTATCTGGGTTTCAACATAACAGACACTGGGAAATCGGTCAGCAAAGAGTACCTAGAACAAATCGCTGCCCTTCCCCAGCCTACCTTGTTGGCTCACCTGGATCATGCCCTGGGAAAGTGTGGTCACATAATGAACCACGTCCCGGGGTACGCTGCCAAGGCAGCACCCCTACATAGACTCAAGGGAAAGGCACTACAGGGTAAGAACCCCCGCAACCGGAACATACCGATAGCGGACGCCAAACCCCACTGGTCTATATTCCAAACCCATGTGCTGGAACATTGCACCGATTTGGAGAAAAGAGACCCCGGGAAGCACTTGGAGGTTTTCCCTTGCCTGGAAGGTGAGGGAATAACTCTCAGGTGCATGAACCGTTTGGGCAAAGCCCCATGTCTCTTTTTGTCCATGCAATTCTCCAGCCCAGAGCAGAGATATCCCGACCAAGAGCGAATTCTCTGCGGAGTATTCAAGTTCTTGAACGGACTGAAAGACCTCGCTCAAGACCGAGACGTGATAGTCACCACGGAGTACCCCGCACTGCAGTGCGCATCCAAGGGGACTATCTCAGGGTCACGAGCCATGTCACAGAGGTGGGGACACTGGGCCGGAATGCTTACTGACCCTCGGGTTAAGTTTATAACCACCGGCACCAAATGCCCCATCGAAGCAAAGCCTAAGCCCCAGGCCCCCGTGGAGGAACCCCCCTGGGTCCTGTACACTGATGGGAGCCAGCAGAAGGCCGACGGTGACCGGGCCAAATGGGCATTTGTCCTTAAACACAAGGACAAGACCGTGAAATCATCCTCAGGATGGATTGACGGTTCGGCCCAGATGGCCGAGGTGACTGCCATACTAGAGGGAATTATCACAGCTAGGGGTAAACATATCCAGAAGCTGTTGATCGTGACCGATAGTGACTACTGCTACCAAGGTGGGGCTGAGAATCTAGAGTTCTGGGAAGCCAAAGGCTATGAGACAAGCTCAGGCCGCCCCATGGCTCATGGTGAACTCTGGGCCCTTATAGTAGAGCAATCCAAAAACATGAGGCTCTCATGGAAATGGATTAAGAGCCATACGGATGGAGAAGGCATCCACTTCACCGGGAACCGGGAGGTGGATGCCCTGGCCCAGCGCAGACAGCTGGCCAATGCAGTTGGGCTGAAACGCCTGCGCCTAGCCCTGCCGATGGCGTGGGGCAAAGGCAAGGTGGTGGAAGTGCCCGAAGACGAGGCCGACCACATAATCCGGACGATTCATGTGGGTCTCGGTCACGTGGGCAGCCAAAGGCTACTCAAGTACCTGCGGACGCAGGATTTGCTGATCCCAAAAGCTAGGCAAAGAGCTATCACAGTGCGTAAGGCATGTGAACGCTGTGCCCTAGTAAGGGGCACAAAACCGGAATTTGTACCTCCAGGGCAAATTGCGGTGCCCATAGCGGGCACGAATTTTTCTGCCGATGTGTTTGGGCCTATGTCCCAGACAACGCGGAAAGGACACAAACACGGGCTGGTTATCGCTGATAACGGGCCTGGTGCCATAAGGGTGTATCCTATTAAGACACCTACTGCGGCGATCATTTGCCACTGTATATCCCAATTCCTACGGGAAGAGAACGGGGTACAGTCCCTGCGAATGGACAATGCGACTTATTTTACGCACACTAGCGTTAAGTCTTTGCTGGAGGATGAGGGTATTCAGGTGGAATACTCAGTTCCGTACCATGCTAAGACTAACGGAGTTGCGGAGAGGGCTGTTCGCTCAGTAAAAGAACAGATAATTAAAGAGGGCATGGAGAGCTCTTGGGATGAGCCTTCTCCTCTTCTCAAAATTCACCAATCGGTCAACCTTGGGAGAGAGGAGAAGAGATGTGTGTCCAAAGATAACACGGGTGTCTCTTGTCCTTTCTCCACAGGTGAAGCTGTTTGGGTGCTGAGAAAACCCCTGCCAGGAAACCCCAGCAAGAAGTGTGAATCAAAAGACACCGTTGCTGAGATCCTTGGCCCACATAGGCTTAGGTTGGAGAACTCGGGCATAGTTCATATAGACCAAGTTCGCAAGACCAGGTGAGCACTGAGAAATGGCCGAAGCTTCGGGTTGTACACCCTTAGTTAGGGATGGAGAGGTTGCGCCAGGCATGGGGCAGGTAACTGTTGGTTCTCGTAAGGAGATGCCCTTTGCTTTGGAGTGCGCCAGACAAAAAGTGTTGATCTGTGTAGCACCAGGACGGTCCCCAGTCTCTGGGGACAGTGGAGTTGGAAAGAGTGCCAGCGCCTGGTTAGGCGTATCCGATGGAGCGGTGAAGTTGGCCAGGGAAGGCTTCATGCCGACGGTGAGGTCAGTGGTGCATAATCCGAGCCTAGACATGGCAGAGGATGGATGGTTACCTAAACCAGAGTACGTGGCGGGGCCTGCGGGCCACCCCATTCTCTGGCAAAGGTATGGACACAGTCTGGGGAAGTGCATGCTATGCCTGATCCCAGTGACCAACCTGCTGTGGCAGGGTCCATCTCGCAACCGCCCGCCCCAAGTGCCGCATGATAGCAAACCCCTCCTTCGCCCTGGTGGCGAGGCCTTTACCTTTGGGCCTAAAGAAGGACCCAGGGGATGTAGAGCGTTGGTATGCCCGGGGTGCTACGTCCTGTATGGACCGCGCATTGCTCTGGCTGCCTATCCTGTCATGACCGCTGAAACAGCGGCCAGTTGCTCATGCACATGGCTAGGTTTCGCCCTGGCCAAATGCAAATACCATGAGGGAGTGAAATTGAACTCAGGTATCCATCTGACCAAGGGCGGTGGTTTCCTGCAAGCCGGTGACGCACCGGTTCGCAAAGGAGCCCACGGCCGTGGAGGTATCACCTTCAAGGGCAGCATGGAGAATCTGGACAGTCTGATGGAAACCTCCCTCGAGCGAACTATCAGCCTCTCTTTCCCTAGGGCTATGCCCTCCAGGGGATCCAGGTTGTATTCAAACCGTGGTCCAGATACTTTCTGGGTGAAGGACACGGAGGAGCGAGCCAAGCTCTTCCCCAAATATCAGTTGCCTAGCGAAGCTAGTAACATTAAGGGGATGGACCTGTTGCTTGACTGTGCTAGTCTGTTTCGCATGATGCTGGCGGCTAGGGCCCTTTTGGCGATCCCTGGCCTGGTGGCAGTGTCGTTCCAAACAGATATGCCTAAAGATGGCGATACACCTGACTGGTTTACCACAGTTAGCGGGGAGTTAAATGATAAAGGTTTCAGAGAAACCCTATCAACCAAACTCCTGGTGAGGAATGGCCCCGTTGTGACCCGCAAGGGGTCAGGAGGTGAGCCTATCGCTGTGGGGTCTACTATCCGGCCTGCCGGAGGGGGAGAGTACCAATTCGTGGTTTTCTCAATCACTCTGGAGGTGGGGGCTATGCCACATCCCATTAGAGGGATCTCTGTGGACATAACCCCTGGTACCGAGAATCCAGTGGTGGGAGACCCATTAAGGGTCTCACGGATCAAACCACGCAGGGTGCACTTCCAGGGCAGTGCAGGGTTGGGGCCTAAGGGGGATACCCTATGGAAGTTTTTGGCTGGCCTTTCCCTTAAAAAGGAGAGAAGGTCAAAGGATTCCGAGTAATTGATGCTGTTCCACGGCGGGCCCCTAACCTTGTTGCTCTCTCTTTCAGGTAATCCAACCGGTAAGAGAGAGTGAGAGGGGGGGAAGCCGAGATGGATGCCCGCCTGGTCCGTATAGCCCTGTTGGAGGCTCCTGGAATGGGTAGGACAATCACCTTGGCCCGCTCAACGCATCTTGAGGAGTCGAGAGAGGGCCTGATATCCTCGACAGAAGAGGAAACCGTGCAGTCTGGGGAACCAGTAACAGAGCCCGAGGGGATTGCACCTAGTATGGCTCGCAAGCCCAAGGCTTCCATCACCAACTTAATCACCAGGCACATTATGAAGGGGACCCTTCTGATAATGGCAGTGGTGATGGTGCTGGGATTCGTAAGGGCCCTCAGGTACCCCAAGACTCGCACGGAATGGGAATTCAGAGACCCAACTATCAGAGAGCATGAGGGGGTGCCGGTAGTATACGCACGTATAACCAGCCCTATCCCCTGTGTTCCTGAAAATCTCACTGACCGGTGGTTGGCCTATAATAATTATAAGGCCACAGCACTGGGCAGTAGCCCGCCCGCAGACGGCTGGGGTGAGCCCCCAGAATGTTCAGTAGCCAGCACGGAACCTGAGTGTTGGGTGCTTGAACCTAGACATGGTTGTAACGGTCATATCACATGGCAGGATCTCAGTGACCAAGTAGACGAGGTATCCCAGGGGGCAGAGGGGGCGGTAGTACTGAGAGTCTACCCATCCGACCCTGTCGGTGAGATATCTACAAGCGTCAAACTGGCCAAAGGGATTCAAAAAGTATACCAATGTACCACGGTCACTGCCCGATCTCGCTACAGCAGTGAGAAGGAATGGGGACTGTGGGAAGACATATCCAATTGCTCCGATGCCTCAGTGGATGGAGCCGAGGCGGTGGAACTAAGGATACATCGCAGAGAGTTAGCCTTGGAAGGGGATATAGCCGCTGAAAAAGTGACTTTGCTCACTGTTTGGCCACCGTCCCCTGAGAGGGAACTCCAAGCGCTGCTGAGCTACGTGTCACCACTGAGGAATAATTCCTCTTCCCCGAGAGCAAGGAGGGCTACGCCCGGCTACAAGCCACCACCGGTCACCGACCAAGCGGGTGGCTGTCCCCACAGAATCACTACCAAATGGTTTAAGTGGATTGTGGGGATAACCAAGCCAGGCAAGAAGATGTACTCCTACCCACCTGGCTTGCTGTGGATGAAAAATCGGCCGCTCGCTGGTGGGAAAACTCTATACTACATGGACACTCCGGTGTTATCAGCTGACCAGGTTGGGGCAATAGAGGGTCCATGGGGAACCAAGGTGGTTGATTCATTGCTCACGTGTGTAGCAGCCAAGCTCGACCCCACCGACCTCCCATGGAGGGGACTTACGGTGGAGAAAGTTATCAAACGCCTAGCGAACAAGATGGGGGAACTAATACCCATCTGTCGTGAAGGAAAACGGATGGGGATCCCACGGGACTCCCTAACTGTCCGCACGAATGGGACTATAATCCCTGGTCAATCCTCATGCAGAGTAGACTTCAGAACTATGCTGAGGAGGTTTAGGGTGTTCCCTGACTTGACAGCCTCACAGACCTCGTGGGGTAAATGGGATCATGAAGGGCCTTTAAACAACATAAAAAACTATGCGGGTTTGGGCCTGACGAACGAAGAAGTGAAACTCCTCGATAAGTGCTGGGCTAGACCTGGGAACACAGAGGAGGAAAGGCTGAAGATGTTCCTTCATCAACAGTTTGCGGCCCAAGTTTTGGGATTCCAACTGTATTCATGGCGCCAATTAATCGGGCGGGGTGAAGGGACATCAGGGGCCAACCCTACTCTTTACCCGGGCTCCTTCATGGTCACTCTGGGGGGAAATAACAAAGATCCTCCAGAAGAGACCAGGCCGAACCCTAATATCAATCCGGACAAGACTGAAAGGCCTGTTCGGGAATGGATATTGGATTGGAAG
Organism: Nannobrachium achirus; assembly: GCF_963921795.1. NCBI lineage: Eukaryota > Metazoa > Chordata > Actinopteri > Myctophiformes > Myctophidae > Nannobrachium > Nannobrachium achirus. Next base: position 61,741,910 of record NC_137812.1, read on the forward strand.
AGGGAAGACCCCCAAAAGCCGTTCTCTAGACTACCAGAAGACGATCGGAACCAAGGAAAAATCTCTCTTCCTCCACCCCTCATATTAGCGAAGAAAACCGACACTGGTTTTATCCTGCGCTGGGGGTTGGAACCTACGTACAAGGCCACAGGAGCCCAGGTGGGAGCGTATCCTCAGACTACATATGGTATCAGGGGAAAGCAGTATTGTACCTTGGAAGATCAGAGCCAGTGTACAACCCAAGACACTCATCCAGCAACCCATGTGGATGAGGCGACTTCTGCCATGGTGGATATAGCTTCCACCAGAACCATAACCCACGTAACCGAGGGCGATGGTCATGAGGTCGCATGGATCAATTGGGGTCCCCTTAAAAGGGACCAAGCTGCCGAAATAGGTTGTGACGCTAAGAAAATGGTGGCACGATATTATGTCACACGCAATCCTCCTCCCCAGGAGCATGCATGGAACAACATGCACTGGTATGACTCTCCTGTGTTGGAGAAAAAATATGATTCCTGGAGGTGGAGGCCTGTGATAGGAAGACAAGAAAGGGAGTTTGTCAACCCAACAGAGGGAGTAGGGGCACCGGCGATGTTGGTACGTTGCTACCAGGCCTCCCCTACGTCTCCACTAGGACCGAAGCAGGACACCCTAGACTGGGCAGGGCGGACTGAACGGTGTGGACCCCTTGACTCTGTGTCAGCTAGGCTCTTGGACAAGGGGTTTCCTTACTTCTGGCCGCCCGATGCGTACCTACTGAATCGTTGGGGATTTGCCAACGGTCCATTTTGTAACAACAACGGCAAAGGCAATTGCCATTGTTATGGCACCTGTGGACAGGCTGGTTGGGTGGGAGCCCTTTTAGGGCCATGTGATTCAGTGTTCATGGACTTCGGCACACCATGGGCTCCCCCATCTGATTACCTAGTCTCAGGGAGGCCATCATTGAATCCGGGAATCGGATGGACGGCCCGAACATTCTCCATGCAGGCCGTGTACCCCAAAACTCATGCAGTCAACATGACTAATGGTACGTGTCACCCTAACCGATGGCCTGAGGCGGATTACAGGAAAAGGCCTAGGACCGGCTGGGGTGATTTCAAGTCGGCCACATTTCTGTTAACCTCAATAGTAGGTTATGCGGCTATTGACATAGGAGAGTCCGTAAAGGAAGGGACTATAGAGGCGTTCGAAGAAGTCACATCTGTATTTCAGACCTCCTGGAGAGTTGTAGCAGGTGTGCTCAAATGGGCTATCCCTTGTTTGATGTTACTGGGATGGCTTATCGTGTTCTCAGTACTGTACCGCCTGGGCCTTTTGGGTGGCGTGGGCAGAGCTCTCAAGGACATGCTGAAATGGATGTGTGCAAAGAGAGGAGGAGCTCAGAGGGAGGGGCGTCCCCTCCCATGAGGAGGAGCCGTGGCCTGAGGCGCTGCATAAAAGGAGCCCCTCAGGCTAGCTCTTGTCATAACTCCCGTTGGCTGTTATATGGACGTTGCTCAGGCACTTAATATTCTGCGTGAAGAATTTAAACCCATCTACGACCTAGCCATGGCCAGCGAGAGACAAGAGCAGATCATCAGCCTGGATGACATGGACGATGACAATCTTCTTGCCATGGATCCTGAGGAAAATGACTTACTTTCCGAGGGCCAACCGGAGGAGGACCGGAGTGGAGCAACCACTCCGGCTCCAATGGATGAACACTCTGAGCCCTCTGGGCTCGAAGGAGGGGCAGTCTGGAGGGTGGTGATTCCTCCCCCTGCCGATACCCAAGACGACGAGGACGAGGAGGCTGGGATGCCCAGAATGCAGCTGTATAATACTAAAGGTGCTAAAATCGCCGATGACAGCCTGAAAATCCCCCAGGTCTGGGAGGACATCGTGGGCATTCGCAGAGGGCATATGTCCAACAAAGATCCGTTCCTGACACCCAACTGGGAGACCTACGTGCTGCTGAAAACTGTTTCCATCAAGCGGTCGGTGATCTACAGCCGCTTGGTGGGAAACAACTGGCGCTCCATCGTTCCTGTGTGCGTGACCACCTACAGGGTCATGCAAAACAACCTACGCTACCAGTCTGGCGAAGTGTGGGCAACTATCGAGACCCAGGCAGCAGGGCGAAACCGCTTCGGCATCCTGGAAACCATCCTGGGCCCCAGGATGATCCGGGGAAAATGGGAGAAGAATTCCCAGGGGATTCGAGAGGTTACTCGAGACCCCAAAGTATGGCCATCCGATGATGTTGTGGCTGCACTCGAGAAGAACCAGGGTGCCAGAGGGGGTGTTAGGGGCCCCGGAGCACCTGCTCGTGACCCCAAGGGTGTGGCACCCAGGTCCTTCAAGCCATACTACAATGACCGTGACCACCGTGATGCCCGCCGCAAGGGAGACAACCGCCAGGAGAAGCGTAGAGGATCTGTGGGCTCAGACAGACAGCAGTCACCTGGACCCACTGCCACTGCGGATCGCCAAGCCATGCCACCACCGCCAACACCCCAACAACAACCTCTGCAGCAGATGCAAGCTCCGGTGGCACAGCTTGGGCCTCACATGGCCTTTTATCCCATGCAAAACCTGCAACCTCTGTACCCAGCACCTGCCCCAGTGCAGGCTCCAGCCCAGGCACCTACAACCCCTGTGACCTCTGCCCCAAAGGAGAAGCAGGCCGGGAAGAGGAAGGAGAAACGCAACCACGTTCCTCGCCAGTGAGCTGGTGAAGAAGTAATGTTATGGCCCAATATATTCTCCATATGTTAATCAACAAAAAGGGACATACATTTTATTAAGCAGTTAGTGTGCTAGTACTGTAGATGCATATATACTGCAAATGTAGAAAAGCTTCCTTTAAGCATAGGCTGTTGATTTTTGATATACTGTATAATGTATGCTGTATTTCTGATATACTGTATGTGCATGCGAGAACTACATATATACGTGGTTTCTTCACTGACATTGGGTAAAGGTTAAAAACTGAATGTACTCATAGTCAGAACATGACATACTGTTTACACTAGCCGCTTCGTTGCCTGCACCTGCGAGGCACGGCCTTGGACTTGGGGTGAAAAAGGGGGGGGTTGTAGATGGTGCCAGGCTGTATCATCGACTCCCCGACATTCCTGTACCGCGCTAACGAACCGTTATCTTCTTATTGCCAACATGAGATAGCGCTTCCTGAGGGAGTAAAGGGCAACATGTCGACTTCTAACATGTGAACCGGAGAACTCCCCAAATTCACGTGGACTGGGGAGTTGGTCTGGCCTTCAACTGTCTTCATTGCGAAACATCGTGCATGTTCATGCATGTACGTGCACAAGCGCGTGCCAAATGTGTGTGTGCTAAACTGAAGCTGTGTGTGTGTAACCCTATTGAGATGTTGTAGCGGAGCACCCTATAAAAGGCTGTGTATCCGTAGCTCAGTGCAGTTCTTTTCTGTCTACTTAGAGAGAGTTTGACTCTGTTTAGTTAAGTACACATACTGTACTTCTTTTTGATTTTCATTACCAATTTCTGTATTGGTGAGCTTATAATTTGTAACTGTTTTTACTTCACTAAAGCTTTTTATTCACTTTTGCTTGGTGTCTGTCTGAATTCATTTTCTAGAGTTCACAACTTTTAAGGTTTTGACTTTTTAACTTCCCTTCGGGGAAGTTCCGCTTCCATGGGAAAGAGGTGTTAGCATCTCAGGGCACTCAAAGCAACTTCTGGCTGTTGGAGCTGAGCTAGACTTTTGGTAAGAATCAACAAGTATATTTTCTTAATTTAAAAAGTCTTTCACCTTCTCAGTGACTGACACTGCGCGTGCAGGTGTCAGTTGGGTATGCTTGGCAGACAATAAAATACAAATTCCCAACCCTAACCGGACGGACAGTTTGTCCGCAGTGGGCTCTTTTGTATCAAATAAGTCAAGCTGCTTTTCTCCAAAAAACAGTCCCTGGGAGAAAGCTACAAGGTAACAGTTTCACACTTTATATTGTCTTTGTGGTTTTGGCATTCTCCATCCAGACCTATGGTCTACATTTCTCAAGAAAGGTGCAACATTCTTGGTCTATAAAATAAAGTCGCTGTAGATAGTAATAATATTCACCAGTTAAAGAGGGTTTCATAGACAGTTCAGTCTTTATTCAGAGAAAGTTGTATTTGTACAGTAATAGGTGCATATACAGTAATAGTAGGTTTATACAAATGAGAAAGGTTATAACACCTGTTTGTGTTAACTTAAAGGTATAGTGTAGTGTTAGTGACAGTGGTTATTAAAAAGAGATCTGGTAACTTTGTGGGCCTAGCAAACCTACAGAGGGTTCCGGGCGGCTTAGAGAGGAGTGCTTCAAAAAGGTGAAAGGGCATTCAGTAGCTCCAAGCTCATTACAAGTAGAATTTAGTTTTTGTATAAAATTACATTTTTACCGTGTATCTACGCTGTATATTTGAGTTGCTTATATATTTCTTGGTTTGTATTCTTTACTACCTCTCTAATTGTTTAGTTTTACTTGTTGCGAAATTAGGTGAGATTAACTTTATAAACCCTATCAGGTTTTTCAACGTCACCTGCACAATGCTTTTTTTTTTTTTATCTTGTTGGCTTGTTGCTATTGTTTATAAATGTATAGTATTGCATTTAACTTCATAGCTGCCTTACAATGCTCCCCTATCCCGCAGTGCATTTCAGTAGTCAATGTTCTTCTCTCTCTCACTCTTTTTCCCTCTGTCCGTCTCCCTGTGAACTCAGACCTTGGTCTTTGATGTGACTGCTGTCACCGGCCAATTACAACAGTGACAGGTCTCTCTTTCAGCTTCCATTTGAACACGACAGACGCCCAAAAATAATGAGGGAGGACACCGAGACGTAGTGGATTTCATTGAAGAGAATACTGAATGTGGGATCGACTAGGTGTGTAATTACTACTAACCAGCCACAGTGAAGAGGTAATTGAGGTGGAAGTTACAATCTCCTCCCACATAAAAAGAGAGCATCATTAAACACTTGTTTAATGAGCCTGGTAGCCATATACTACCGATGCCCACACACCACCCCATGGACACACAACACGTCTCATGCTTTTTCACTGTCACACACACAGTTAAAACAAAAAAAGAATGACTCATGATGGCAATGACAAACAAGTCGATGTTTGCACATTGTTGTTTGTTTACTGAGTGTCTGCCTTGCTTCCAAACTTTTGGTAGTGTGGTGAAGCAGAAGTTTCTATCCTTGCACATCGACAAGTCTTTGTTTTGGTCAATACACTTCCAGAAGTGCATTGTGTTGTCTACTGCCTTCAGTCTACCTCAAATGTACAGCAGGGGTCTTCAACAGGGGGTCCGGGACCCCTAGGGGGTCCTCCTAGTTACTACAGGGGGTCCGCCAAATCTTTGTGTGATTTTTTTCCCTCCTTTTTTATATTAACCACTTGAAACCTAGCGTCCATATTCAGAGAACTTTAGCCAAAAATAGCAGATCTACAAGCTCACAACGCCTCGCACTGCCTCGGCAAAGAGGTTTGTTGTAGAGGGGAAAAAGATCAGACTAAGTACAGAGTGAAAGGTCAGGTAATTTAAGTATGGACGGTTCAAGTGGTTGAATATCTGAAAACACAAATTAACATGATTCCAAAATATACTGATGATTGTGCTGTCAAAAGATGAAACTATATGGAATCTATGAACAGGTTGTGGGGGTCCCTGCTTCATCTCTCTCTCAAGTAAGGGGTCCTTGGCCTGAAAACGTTGAAGACCTCTGATGTACAGTATGCACAGCTGATACAGGTACAATCTCCCGCCAGCACGCACACACACACACACACACACACGCACAGTTTAATCATGAATGACAGGGGACTCCCAGACAAAAGGTTACATCAATGCACCCTGCGTGTGTGCATGTTGTGCACATGAGCGTCATGTATGTTACATGTTTTTCCAGTCATCCATCATTTGGCACTCAACACAGTGAGGTGGTAGCTGATTTTTTTTGTAGGTCTGCAATGCATCATTCATGGCCACACATCGCTAAAGGACTTGCTATATATATACACTGCTCAAAGAAATGAAGGGAACAAAATGTTCCCTTAATTTATTTGAATTTATTTGAGTATAGTATATTTTAGTACTGCTCAAAGAAAGCTAAAATAATTTATTTGAGCAGTGTATATAGTACACACACACACACACACACACACACACACACACACACACACACATACTGTTTTTTATGATTTGTGGGGACCACAATGATGAAAAGGGTGGTCCCCACATGTGATGATTTTAATCATCTCATGTGGGGACCACCCTTTCTAAATGTTATACAGCTATGAAAAAAAATCAGGTATAACAACTATGGCTGTGTTAGCTTATACACGACTTCAAATATCAGAATTGATGAAGTTATTCCCCATGACGTGACTGTGTATACAGATTTTGGTCCCCACAAAACATATAAAGCTACTGAGCACACACACGCACACACACACACACACACACCATGACCAAAAAACGTGACTTATGGGCCAATGCTAAAAACTTCACAGGCACATCAGAGCAGCTCCTGTGTTGGTTTTTAACAGTTTCCCTCATGGGGACCTGATTTTTGGTCCCCATACCGTACCTGGTCCCCATGACGTGACTGTGTATACAGATTTTGGTCCCCACAAACATACAAAAACCAGTGCACACACACACACACACACACACACACACACACACACACACACACACACACACACACACACACTTTCCCTTACACCCCCCCACCGGTTATGCCAACAGTCTTATTAAAATATTGCTCGTTTAACAATTTGGCAAACTATACAGGTGTGACAGCGGTGATATATTGACACTTCATATTATGCACACACTTCAAATGATATTTCGGATTCCTCTGTGAACGATGAAACTCATAACACATTCATGAACTGTAATATCCAGTATATCCATGAATACATCATCTACCATTTACTTATGTTGTTCTTATCTCTGCATTACTGTCACACCTGTCTTCAGCATTTACTTGTTTCAGATTATCAGATTTATTTTGTTAGTAACCTTGGCGTGGTACACTCAAGGAGGAGACTTTGTCTTTTGTTTGACATACTGAGAACCGCAAAGCTGAAATGATGAATGTATTTTTCAGTCTTCGAGCATAGACGCCAAAACAAATGAAAAAATAAATTGAAAAATAAATCATTTGTGTATTTTTTATGACAAAAGTCCCTAAAAGCTCAAAACTTAATACGACTACATCAGCAGGCCCATGAATAATCATGAATCATTTCTATAGCTCAATGTTCCAACTTCCTCCGCACGCAGCTGATTCATTAAGGAAACACTACTGGGCTGCTACTCTGTTCTGAATCTAAAAGATTACAGCCGGACAGTGCATTACAAATGTTCTTGTTTCAAACTTTGAACGATACACAAAAATATGTATCTGTAAACCTTTGAGATAAAAAATTGGCAATGTGGTAACAAATGCGATTTGGCACTGCCTCTTGCTGCCTTTGCGATGCGTGAGTTGCCGACACAAGTGGTGTAGTTGCATTTAGATGCCATAGCCTTAACGTTAATACAATTTTGACTGGGGGCAATTACGCAGATGGCTTACCATGGAGGTACTCCTGAAGAAGACATTATTGCAAATGGCGGAGAAGAGCTTTAGACTCTCCTGCAGACGATTCTACAAAGGGAAGGCAATGACATAATCATCATCATTATCATCATCATCCAACTTCAGAAATGTGCAACACGCCATAAGAGTTTAATGTGGTGAGGAACACATTATTACGCATTATTTTATGCTTTTAACTATTACAAAATAGCAGATACAATCTCACAGCGCGGCACCAGTGCCACGCTGTGAGCTTTAAGATCTGCTATTTTTGAAAAAACATTTGTGCCAGTCTTTGAATATTTCTGACCCGATTCTATAAATATCTTCGAAATCGTTTTTTTGAAAAACACATGTTTCTATGTCAGTGGTCCTGAAACTTTTTCATGTCAAGGACCCCCAAAATGATTTGGCCACGGACCCCCATCTCAAAATATTTAGTTCCAGGGACCCCCAGAAGCATTTTTTTTAGTTACAAAAGTATGCTTTAAAAATACATATATTCAAAGATTTGCAAAACAATTACACGACTTCTACAATCTGATCTAGATCTGCTATTTTTCAATCGCTAAAGTATAAAATAGTTCTGGGTTAAAGTCAGGTCCAGAGACAGGCCCTCTGATTGAAATAGAAGTGTGAAATGAAAGGAGCCGATTGGACGAAGCCTTACCATGGCAGGGTCTTCCATCAGGGTCATGTCGTACCCACTGAGGGAGACCACGAACAGCACCGCCCTCACCTCCTCGAAGCAACCAATCCACTTCCTCCGCTCAGTGCGCTGACCGCCAACATCGTACATCCTACAGGAGAGACATTCACGTATCAATACCTTATCATTCCAAATGGACACTTATCATTAAAATCACGTGTGTGTGTGTGTGTGTGTGTGTGTGTGTGTGTGTGTGTGTGTGTGTGCGCGCGCGCAACAGCGCCCCTCCCTTAACATGTGTGGTCAGAAAAGGTTACTGCAGGCTACAGACACGGAGACAGACAGACCCACACACACGGCCACGTATAGGAGCGTTGTGACCACCGCTCAAAAACACAACAAATCAAAAAGATCAGAAACACTAGCTGGTTCATTAGATCTGGGCACACTTTTCATGTCCCAAGAATCCATGGGCACGCCAACATAATACATAAATATCGCCACTGTCGGGAAGAAACCTCGTATCTCCAAGTTTCAAATGTGTACGTTTCTTCGCAAAGTAAAGCCCTGCTTCATCATACAAGGCTGTCGCACAAGAGTAGTGAAAACAGCCTATCTACAAGCACACAACGCCTCGCACCGCGAGGCGTTGTGTGCTTGTAGATCGGCTGTTTTCACTAGTTTAAATCATTTTTAAAATGATAAATACAATACTGGCTTTCAAGCAGTTTCAAGTGGCACACTTGAACCTTCACAGGGGCACACCAAAGGTCCCCAGGCACAGTGGTTGAGAAACACTGCATTAGATGAGCAAATGGAGAGTGACGGAAATGACTGTGGAATCAAGTTCACAGTGTGTGGAGCAGAGGCCAACTTCAAATTGGTTTGTCTTTGCTTCAGAATGTCCACAGAGAAACAAAGAGTCTGAGCACAAGAAGAGGCGATGCTATTGCTACCTGTCTGTGATGATAAAGATGATGATGTCTGTATAATCACAAATGGGTAGGAGAGAGATTTACAGATGTCGAGAGACGTATGGGAGGCAGAACAGTGAGGAGAAATCAACAGCAAAACACACGCACGGCTGCACACACAGATTGAAAATGGGATTGTTTGGCTGCTTTGGACTGTTCGGATGAAAACTCAAAAAATAAGTTAGGATAACGTCTGGCAAGATAATTTGTACCACAATAAACGATGAATGCCAGAGTGACAATCTATATACTGTATATATTCCCCTATAGCCAAAACAAGACTGCACCTGGACAGAGCTGGCCAATTGTCCTCTTATTGTGAGCTAATCTCGGTTCTGTTCTGGTGGCAGTAGTGGTAAACTTGATAATTGAACCTTTAAAGAAAAGTATTAAACATCACGTTTTGGTATTAAAGTGTTTATCTTTCCTTTCCTTTTTTTAAAGATATGTTTTTGGGCTTTTATGCCTTTAATTGATAGGACAGTAGACTGACAGGAAATTGGGAGAGAGATGGGGGAGTAACACACAGCAAAGGTAGTCGGGATCGGGAATCGAACCAGCGACACGCTGTCAGGCTACACTGAGCCTATGTGGTATGCGCCTGCACAGAGTCAAAAGCATAAGTGAAGCTAATGTTGGTTAAATCATATAGATTTAAGATTTATGGAGCATTTAGGGTAGGACCCTGGCACAAAACTCACACTTTACACACTGATGAAGACCGGCTGGATGAAAAGTCAACATATCCTTTCTGAGTATGGCCCCCTTTCTTTTATCAGTATTAACCTTTTACTCACACCATATCGTCGTTGTCGGGCAGAAACCTCGTATCTCCAAGTTTCAAATTTGTAAATTTTTTCGTAAAGTGAAGCACTGCTTCATCACACAAGGCCGTCGCACAAAAGTAGTGAAAACAGCCGATCTACAAGCACACAACGCCTCGCGGTGCGAGGCGTTGTGTGCTTGTAGATCGGCTGTTTTCACTTGTTTAAATCATTTTGAAAATGATAAATACAAAACAAACGGTTTTGGACATACAAGGTTTCCACCCGACAACGACGATATGAAAAAGCTAAAAAGCTTGTCAACTCTCAATCCAGTTACTTTACTCTTTTGAATGAACTGGCCCAATAAAATATGTAATGCCTGCATCTCGCTGGTGGTGGGATAATGGAGATGCATACAGTGTTTCCCGTAATGTCGGGAAAGCAGAATGGTGAAATGGGTTACCAGTATATTGCTGCCTGTTTGCAGCAATGAATGCTTGTCTGGGTCTGTGTCTCAACAATGGGGGGGTCAGTCAGTTATCAATTATAGGCTGGCCTCCCCAAGGGTCTGGCAAAAAATCTCATTGTGCACATTCAAATCTCTTCATCTAAAAGGCCTTATGTCCCCTCACTCAATTTCCTCTTGTTTCAGTCTCTCCTCTTCACAAACCCCTCCACTCTTTCCCTCTCACTGCTTACCCTCTGCCCCGATAAATTCACCCTCTTCTCCAATAATTGTTTGATTTTCCAAATGGTTTCATTTCCATAACGGGGGAAAGGTCAAAGGGCATATATAGAACATGGCTGGATGGGTGTGTGGGTGAAATTACATCTACATAAAGACACTCATACACAGAGATTGGAGAGTTAACGGCTTGAATAAATTCAGTATCCTCATTTAATTGTTGATTAGTAGGCTGAGGATCATGATCAAGATGGAGAGTTTGCTGTGTGTGTGTGTGTGTGTGTGTGTGTGTGTGTGTGTGTGTGTGTGTGCGCGTGCGTGCGTGCGTGCGTGCGTGCGTGCGTGCGTGCGTGCGTGCGTGTGAGAGAAAGGCTGTATAAGGGAATTGCGTTTAGACCAGGATTCCCTCCAAATGGGTGGCACCCTAGGTGGGTGTCACGGCACCGTCATGGAACCCTAGGTGCCGAGGAATACCAATTATACCGGTAGTTAGAAGTATACCTTGCGCCATATCACAGGGGGAAATTCACAGACACGCACACACACACCCCACTGCTGGTAATAAAAATCTTTGATTAACAGTCTTTCCAATACATGGTGTCAGTTGGATGGCACCCAGTGATCTCTCAGAACCACATATTCAATAGGACTTTACAGCTTCTCCATTTCATCTTCCCCCACAAGCACGCACATGCACACACGCACGCACGCATGCACGCATGCACGCACAAACGCACGCACAACCAGTACTGGATTCCATTCAGGCAATGTCATTCTTTTATTAGTTTGTAATGATAACAATTAAAAGATGTTTTTATGCTTTCTATTGTTATAGCAATTTCAACTGGGGGGGGGGCATTTGCGTAATTGGTAAAAAAGTTGTCTCAGCAATTAATGCTGGAGGCAGGGAGGTCAATGCAGAACCTCTGCACCGAACATCAGTCTGTTATAGCGCCACCAGGAGTCAGATTTTTGCAACAAAAAAAAATATATTCTTCCTACATACATTGTACGTCCATACATAAAACCAATGTATACACAGTATCTCTATAGTCATGTGATCAAGACAGATCTGTTGGATGTTTCATATTCCATCGTGATTGGCTAAGTTTGTAGGAGTTGCCATTTAGTATAGAATCATTACGTATGCATTACGATTTAAACGATCACTACCAATGTATATCTAAGAATGGAAGGGGTGTTGTCCGATTAGCTTAGCTCGACTGCCGTTTTCTTTTGTTTTTGTTTTTCTTATGTATATTTGCATTGGTATTTTATTTATACTTATATATATTTGTTGATGTTGATTACATACTGTTTAAAATAAAAATAAAAATATTTGAATGACAAAAAAAAAAGTTTGTAGGAGTTGCACAAATGCCTCAAATCATGATTTTTAGCATCTTCTAATAATGGAGGCATTCTAATTGGCAGGCGGTGAGCCTGTACAAATGATCAGTCTTGGATTTTTAAGAAGATAGATTTTTTTAAAGATTAGTTTTTTGGGCTTTTTGCCAGGACAGTAGACTGACAGGAAATGGGGCGAGAGATGGGGAGTGACACGCGGCAAAGGCCGTCCGGATCGGGAATCGAACCGGCGCCGCTGCCAGGCATCCATGCCTATGTGGCAATGCCTAAGTGGTATGCGCCTGGACCAGTAGGCCAGCGGGCGCCCAAGAAGAAGATAGATTTTTAATTATAATTTTGGCTTCCAACAAGTTTTGTCTTGTGCTATAAATCCAGTGCACAGATTTTGTTTACAGTGATGTATTGCTGCCCTAAAAGGCCACTGGTCAACAAGAAAGGTCAAACCAATTAAACTATTCAGTTTCAGCTCATCAAATGACAAACAACAACAAATACTGTGCAAGATTTATTACACTGTAGTGTCTGGACCACAAACCAATATAACCAATTTTTTAGTCTTCTGAAACTTAAATACAATGTGGTCACTGACTGACTAAACAATAAATTAGCAAAACAAAATGAAATCTACTGTTCTTTAAAGTCAATAAATACTTGATGCTTCCAAAGTCAACACTGACCAAAAATAATCATCATCTGTCATAATCGAGCAGCCGTAAGCTAGAGTTTATTTATTTCTGTAACACCTCAACAAATTCATTTGCCACAGCTATGGAATCAACTCCTACATTATTTATCTATCCCTCCAACTGTTAATTTAATCTTGCCAACACTAAAGGCAATATTTGAAAATGGAAACTATTAGTATTAACCTATTTCAAGGGTATTTATTCAACAGGGGGTCCGGGACCCCTAGGGGGTCCTCAGAGTTACAACAGGGAGTCCTCCAAATCTTTGTGACTTTTTTCTCCTTTTCTATATTAACCACTTGAACCCTAGTGTCCTTATTGTGAGAACTTTAGCCAAAAATAGCAGATCTACAAGCTCACAACGCCTCGCAGCGCGAGGCGGTGTGAGCTTGTAGATCGGCTAAGGGGGGAAAAAGAGCAGACTAAGTACAAAGTGAAAGGTCAAGTTTATTAAGTATTGACGGTTCAAGTGGTTAAATATCTGAAAACACCAATTTACATGAATACAAAATACACTGATGAGTGTGCTGTCAAACGATGAAACTATATGGAATCTGGGGGTCCCTGCTTCATCTTTCTCTCAGGGGTCCTTGGCCTGAAGACGTTGAAGACCCCTGACCTATTTAGATCTGAGACCGATTCTAAAAATGCTGCCTAAATCCTGACTTGACCTTTCTGGAAAAACGTATTGATTAAAAAATTAGAAGAACATAATGTTTGCGATAGTAGGTCGCAGTTTACTATGCTCATATTTGGCAATGCCCATATATGGACGCTCCATAGAGCCAAGACAGAATTCATTTTCAAATCAAGACTGCTGACTATCATCACCTGGATATCCATATACCGGTACCAGTAAGAGATTCACAAGGTCCTTGAATATCCACCTTGTTTCTGCCATTGAGTGACTTCTTTTTATGAAGCCCTTTGTCACATACCCTTCCATCTTATGTGTGGGATTCAAAGGATCTGATTAACATAAATACAGTGTATGATCTACAGGCAGTAAATACCATCTTGGACGTACACAGAATGTATTTAATTACCAATGCTGACTGCCACATTTTGGACAAAGGACCCTGTGGCACCAAGCTCACTGCTGAAATACCAAGGGAACTGATATAGATATAGTTCATTCTAAAAATATCTTTATGTTTGAGAAACCATTCTCTTTACACAGGCAATGCAAAGGGACTGTCATGGGCAGCAAAATGTCTCCTAAATTCAGTTCCCTATTATGCAGCCCGTGTCTGAAACCTCTTTCATAACCACATCAGAAAGCATTATGTGGGTGGCATTTTTCATGGTTTATGATGGTAGCTTATTGCAGTTTTACAAGGATGTGTATCTCAATCACTACCACAAACATTTAGAATTCACCATTAATTATTATCCTTCCAACCACTCCACAAGAAAAAAGCTTCCCCATGAATCTGCTCTAGACTAACTGACTAAGAGAAACAATAAGATGAATTGCAATATACTGTAGATTCTGGAAAATAGGGTATAATGAAGATCTACAATCTCACAACATACTGTGGTTAAGACAAAGCCTGCCTTTCCCGCTTTAATTTTACCTGGTCCATTTTGTCTCCTCACTTCCTGTTATAGCCACATGGTCAAACATTTGAATGCTACAATGCTAGCTTGTGTATTCGGAGAGTAACATCTTGACCTTATTTGCATTTTATATTTCATATTCATTACCTTTTAATATTCATTACAAATGGCACACTGGACATACTGTTGGTTTAAAACATGCATTTATTTGGGGGTAACAGATCATTATTGATAACCCTCACTTCCTTCCTGTTTGGTTCCAAAAGAGTCACACCTGTCTCCAGGGCGTGTATCAAATCCAGGTATCGGCAGTGGAAGCTTGTGATTGGCTGAACTGGAGGTAGGGAGCGCTCCATTGTGTTGGACCGCGCGGAGGTGACGAAATTCGGGGGGGCTGAAGATTTACTATTCTGTCCATAACGGCACATAAGTCGGTAACGGCGCTGAGTCGGCTAATGCGACCGTCGCAACGCTCAACTATGCAATGTTTCATAACATATATAATCATAAACATTCTATAAGGTCAAGTATTATACTTAATAATTGGGACTAATTAACTTTTTCTCTGCCATTTTAAACATAGCTGTAGTAAGCAGCTGCCAAATTGTCCTTACCTTTTAGCGTGGGCACGCGCACGCATCGTGCACAATCTGTGCGCGACTCATCTAGTAGACGTGTAGACTCGGTGACAAGCTTTCGAATACAAAAAACCCCATTGAAAAAGACATATCCGTTGCCACGCTGTATCTCTGCTTATCAGCCAGTGTTTACATGAAAAAGCATTGAAAAAAGCCAACTGTGCGCTATGGTAACATGTGGACACGTTCGCGCACAAAACGCACGATATGTGCGGGGATCATAATCCAGGCGTGTAGAGACTGGATCAAAGTTTCCAAACGCAAAAATCCGATTGAAAAACGAGCGTTCCGTCGCCGAGTAGCTTTCTCTTTTGTTACACAGTAAACCAATGGAGGCGGGACTATGGCCCAGGCTCAGACTGGATACGGAAAGCTGGATCCGGTCCAGACCGGAAATGACCGGATACAGTTAGGGGGGCGGGCCTAAAGAGCCAGAATCAGCAAAAATCTGCGCTAATACTTTTAATCCTTTCATAATGATTAAAGCTAATTAAACTTTACGGGCTCTACGGGCATGGCAGCGCGGTACAGCGGGAAATCTACGGTCTCTACGGGGATCGCGAGGTATGAGTTAAGAACCATTATCATAGTTATAATAGGCCTACATTTACAGTAGTTTAGGCATTTTGGTTTGATAAGGTTGTGGGCAGAACAATTTGTCCTTGTTTGTTATTTGACTATTTTTACTTTAATTATAATTAAAGACACTTCATAGTGAATTAGTGATTAAAATAAATAGCCTATGTCATGATTGCTAGATCAGATTGTGTTTATAATATAACGCTGGCGTGCCTCCGTCACCTCCACCGAAAACAAGCGCTCCCCCCCTGTTCCATTGTCGAAACCGGGATGCTGTTTTGATTCACGCGTCTCCAGGGCTCATTTTATAGTCAGGAGCAGGTAATTGGAGCATGCCATGTTGCAGGGGAGTTTTTATTGTGACAAACTGTTTTATTGTCTATTTAAAGGAGTTAAGCTACTAAACCAATTTAGAGTGGGGTCATTCTTGTCTCTGGCACTATAGAGGTTAGGGGCACAATGCTCTGCGGAGAGCTCTGTTCCTTACACAGTACTGAAGTCTGAAGTACTTGTACTGCTTGCCTGCTTTAGGCATTTATTTAGTGCTTTACACATAGTTTGTTATTTTCAGTTTTTTGTCTATTTACTGTTTTTCTGCTTTACATTTTTGTCAACTAACAACAACTAACTAAGATGAGAAATAAATCTCCATTTTTGAAAACCTGGTTTGTCTTGTTCTGTGCACCTGGGCCTCATCCAAACGAACTCATTTACACATACACATCGATCGTGAGCTTGTAGATCAATTATGTTTGCTATTCATTGTGTAACAAAGAATATAGGGTGTAAGTGATTCAAATATTCAGCCCTAGGTAAAGATTTGAAAGAAAAGATATACTGTATATACAGAAACATATTTTGAGCTCATTACTTCTTAAAATGCATTCAAGGGCTTACTCATGGTAGTATACTAGTAATACGGTAATAATAGAGGAGCCTCAGAGAGATCATGTCACACTACGTTAGCTACAAGAGATTCAAAACCTACAACACATGAAATCAAGTCAAGCCTAGCAGCAGATGTTTGGGTCTGTTTTCACCAACAGTCCTGATGATTTAAACTGATTTTAATCTCTGGTCCATTTCAAGAAAAACACAGAGACAAAATGAAAGCCATATACTTATCGAAATCCCTATAATATCTGTTATGCTGTTGAATTGGACTTAATCAACTCATGCTAAGCTCACCATTAACCCCAAGGACACAGTTTTCTGCGCACATGCCCATGCACACACCCCCGCACACCCACACACACACACACCTGAGGCAAGGCCCTTGTTTATCAATTACCCAAAAGCAATTTATCTGCTTAATTCAAGAGGGAACAAGAGCCAATGAATACGCAAGCAAGCGAGGAGGCTAGGTTACTCCTTGGAGAACCATCTGGGACCTTAGACCTCAGATCTGACTGCATCAAAATGTTTTGGTTCCCAAACCTGTTGCAAATCCTGCCCGATTTTGATTCCATAGGGATATTAACTGTAATTTGCCAGGATGATTTTACCAACAAGAGCAGAGTATGGCTGCAGAAGATAACAGAGACAAAGTACTTCTAGAGTGTTTATAATAAATATAAATAAATATGGTAAAGAGAGAACTCATGAGCTCAACCAGAGGTAACAGGGCTTGTTTTAATTTAATAAGAAAAGCAATTTGGAGATACGGTACAAGAAGGGACAGAGTTATGAGAGAATAGATCCTTTGGTAGATGTCAGAGAGAGAGAGAGAGAGAGGGGGATCAAAGTAATCAGATTTTCAAGATAGGGAAGACCCTCTACTGGGTTGGAACGATAAATGACATAGGCATGTTAAAACATGCACAGGCTCACACAAGCACTGATGCATTGCACACATAGGGCTGTCACGATTATGTCATTGAACATTGGAACA
>NC_137812.1:61764312-61771812 GCF_963921795.1 Nannobrachium achirus
TTGAAAAAGTCGTGAAAATGTGTGTCACGACACGCACAGGTACGGTACGGATGTGCATGCTAGAACACATGTCCCCCTCGATTCATGAGCCAGGTATATGAGAACCCCAAATGGCTACTTTGCAAAACAGGTTTACAAGTGAGTGTGCAAATGCGTCCTCACACCTCGCATAGCCTACAGTAAGCAACACAGCATGTTGGCTTCAGTAGGGCTGCTGCCTGTATCCTATCTGCTCGCAACAATGCCTCAGCCACCATCGCAGCAGAAGAGGGTAATACTCGTTCAAAGCAAACTTTTAGTTTCAACTCCTATAATTTCATGCATTCATCGAGAAGATTTACAAAGACTAAAACTACGCTAAAAACTAGTAATTCCCTATACAAACATGGTTCCTAGTACTATTTATATACACCCGTAAAAAAGGAAATGTAATATTAATCGCATACATTATAGGCACGCGTGCTCGCACGTGGTATGCGCGTACATGTGACGTCATTCAATGACCGTCCAGGGCTCCTCAATGGGATGCTGTTGTGTGTTGGTCTCACTCTCATCTCTAAGAGCTGTGTGTGTGAGTGTGTGCGTCATGTGTGTGTGTGCGTGTGTGTGAGTATGTGTGTGCTAGGGCATTCACAAATAGTGATTTTTAGTATTCGAATTATTCAACCTCAAAGTATTCGAATAGTCGAATATTCGACAGGACTGGCCAAACTGTCAAATATTAAGTAAGCAAGAGGGGAACATTGTGAAAATAGCCGATCTACATGCTCAAAACGCCTTGCGTTGCGAGGCGTTGTGAGCATGTAGATCTGCTATTTTCACAATATTAATCTGCGGAACCGAGTCACATTAAATGTAATACCTACAATTCCAAGTGCTTGTCAGGGTGGGGGTTCCCAGTTCAAATATGTTTATTTTGGGGGTCACGGCCTAAAAAGGTTTGAGAACCCCTGGTATAGAGCATTAACAAATTCATCCACCAGGGTGAATATTTGGTGAATGCCCTAGTGTGTGCAGACATGCAAGAGGACTCACTACAGTGCAGAGTCGTTGAGCTCGAACTCGTAACCCCGGGCCGCTGCAGCCCTCACGCCCTGGTCGGCCCACAGACAGGCGAGGGCGTGTCCCAGGAAAGGAAGCAGGACCTTGTCCTCGTCGAAACATCGTCCGCAAGACAGGACAGAGTGGGCGTGGACCTAGAGGGAGGGGGGCAGGGAGGGGGAGTGAGTGAGTGATGAAATGACAGAATAAGGAGCAGTCGGCACAATAAACACAGCGTCCGGGGATCCGTTTGGCGGTTGCTTGCTCAGGGATACTTCTGACATGGACTGGGTGAGTTATGGCAGTGGTTCTCAACCTTTTCAGGTCGCGACCCCCAAAATAATCACATTTTAACTGGGGACCCCCCTCCCTGACGAGCACCAAGAGTTGAGGCATTACATTTTGTATAACACGCTTCTATTGTGAAAATAGCAGATCTATATGCTCACAACGCCCGAGGCAATTTCAGCCTCTAATATTTGTCAATTTGACCAATGTATAATTTGTCATTTTAAATGTATTAAAAAGTCCTTAAATTGTCACTCTAGAAATGTGCAGATACCCTCTATACACTTGTTGGTTTGTTCACTGTTGAGTGAGAAAACTGAGGACCCTCCCCAAAAAAGAATTTGGGGAGCACCCTGGGGGTCCCGACCCACAGGTTGAGAACCACTGAGTTATGGAACAAACCCGGGAACCTTCTGATTCCCAGGCAGTCTCTCTAGTCATAAAGCAATGTCCGCCCATACATACAGAACACAGACATTCAAACACACATACGTCATTACACAGTATGGTACATGACAGGAGGTGGTGAGTGGGTGTTTTAGCATTTGAGCTCTGATCATTTTGACAATAAAGTTCAAATCAAATTGTACCGCCCAATAAAACCCACCCGCCCTGCCCCTGACATCATAACATAACACACACCCTTTCATTATCAATGGATAATTGCTTTCTTCTACAAGTTAAGTGGTGATTAATGCTGCCAAATGGGAGCTCGTCGCAACCGTGCAGTTCAAACACCCATCCGCATCATACACTAACCCTTGTGATCAGTCTCTGTGGGCTGTGAATGCGGCATCTGTGTGTGTGTGTGTGTGTGTGTGTGTGTGTGTGTGTGTGTGTGTGTGTGTGTGTGTGCGCGCGTGTGAAAGGTATTTGTCAATGTGCCTGTATCTGTCCCTGTGAATACTCTAGTCTAATGTATCTATGAGCATTTGGTCATGCATTTAATGAATGTGCATGAGATCCTAAATGTTTTTATCTGTGTGTGTGTGTGTGTGTGTGTGTGTGTGTGTGTGTGTGTGTGTGTGTGTGTGTGTGTGTGTGTGTGTGTGCTCGCGCGCGTGCGTGCGTGTGTGCAAACTGTGCGTTCGTGCGTGCGTGCGTGTGTGCAAACTGTGCGTTTGTGCGTGCGTGCGTATGTGCAAACTGTGCGTGCGTGCGTGCGTGCAAACTGTGCGTGCGTTTTCAAGCAACCTTGTGCATGGTCTGTAATGAACTGAACCCAGAGAGATACATTCATCCAAATGCAAAAGCAGCAGCAGCAATGAGCATGCTGCTGCAGGGATACTGCCCTCTAGAGGTGGTCTGGGCATAGTGCAGGAAGACCATAGCATAAAACAAATGAAAGGGAAGGCTGAGGCAGAGGATGGGAATGGAAACAGATGACCAGTGGTGTAAAGTACATTTACTTAAGTACTGTACCTGTACAATTTTGAGGTATTTGCACTTTACTTGAGTATTTCCAATTTCCAACTTTTACTTCTACTCCACTACATCTCGGATCCAAATATTGTACTTTTACTCCACCACATCTATTTGAAAACTTGAATTACTAGTTACTTTTCAGGTATAAATTATAATATAATATTATTTTATATTATATTATATTATATAATATATTATATATATTTTACATTTACTATTATAACTATTATAACCCTAGGCTGTAAGTTGTGAGCTTGTAACATTTTGTACTTTTGGTACTTTAAGTACATTTTGATGCCAATGCTTTTGTACTTTTACTCAAGTACATTTTGAATTTTGGACTTTTACTTGTAAGACTGAAGCCACACCAAAGTACCTATGAGAGTGGATTCCCCATTCCCACCAATACATTTCAATGAGAATGGAGCGGTTTCATGCCAGTAGAGGATTGTTACATTGCAGTATTAATACTTTTACTTAAGTAAACATTTGAGTACTTTTTACAACCACTGGGAATGGAAACAGGGGGGGTCCGTGGCCAGATACATATAATTTTGGGGGTCCTTCACATGAAAAGGTTTGAGCACCACTTTCAGAAAACCTTAGAAGGATTTGAAATATTCAAAGACTTGCACAAATTTTCTCCATTGTTAAAGCACCAAATATGAGTGAATCCTTGTACCCAGGGCCCAGAATTTGGTGCGACCCCCCTGCAGAGGAGGGAAAGGGAGAGCTCCATGGAGATTACCTTGTTCTTGTTGTTGGACAGGTTGATGCGGAGCACGCCCATCCCATGGAGGACAAACTTCATGGAGGTCAGCAGGTTATCTAGCACAGCAGGCTGGCAAAGTTCAAAGTTCACAGGTCAAGTATATGAGTAGCCATGGCAATTAGGCACAACAAATTGTAGATAACTCCTGTGTGTGTGTGTGTGCGTGCGTTTGTGCGTGCGTGTGTGTGTGTGTGTGCGTGCGTGCGTGCGTGCGTGCGTGTGCGTCAGTCCATTTGAAGGGTCCATTTGGTTAAACATTTTTCCCACGGGCACGCAAGTGGCCATCTATCAAGTCTACACAGTAACTCACAAAAAGCAGACTCGGGGCCTTTAACTACAGACCACACTTGGAGACATAAGAGATTGAGTGGGGTAATATTAACAGGATATGACAAATAAAACATATTGTCAAATGCAAACATAGTCTGCTCCTTTTTAATTCCATAGGCGAGTTTTCAATGCATTCTCCCTCTCCCTTTCTCTCTCTTTCTCTCACTCTAAAGATAACATTCCAGCATGCGTATGTGCAAACTGTATGTGCAAACTGTGTGTGCGTGCGTGCGTGCAAACTGTGTGCGTTTTCAAGCAACCTTGTGCATGGTCTGTAATGAACTGAACCCAGAGAGATACTTTCATCCAAATGCAAAAGCAGCAGCAGCAACGAGCATGCTGCTGCAGGGATACTGCCCTCTAGAGGTGGTCTGCTCCTTTTTAATTCCATAGGCAAGTTTTCAATGCATTCTCCCTCTCCCTTTCTCTCTCTTTCTCCCACTCTAAAGATAACATTCCAGCACAGTCGTCCCCTCTATTCAGTCCAGTCTGTCTGTGTCGGCGTGTCAGCACCAGAGTTTAGAGATGTGAGTCCCCAGAGTGTCAGATACATGAGCAGATACGAGATGGGTCTGTGTGTGTGTGTGTGTGTGTGTGTGTGTGTGTGTGTGTGTGTGTGTGTGTGTGTGTGTGTGTGTGTGTGTGTGTGTGTGTGTGTGTGTGTATGTGTGAGTTTGTCTAGCTACCGGTATACTTATGGGGACTAAACGCATGTTCACACAGTCACCTGCAGGGGACCTCTGACAGTGTGGGGACAAAATAGTAGGTCCCCACAACGGTTAGGGTTAGGGGTTAGGTTTAGGGTTAGGGTTAGGGGTTAGGTTTAGGGATAGTGGTTAGGGTAAGGCCAAAGGACTTGCATAAAAATGAATGGAAGTCCATGTAATGTCCTTACAAGTGATGTAAATATATAGTGTGTGTGTGTGTGTGTGTGTGTGTGTGTGTGTGTGTGTGTGTGTGTGTGGCTGTCACATTTATTACATAATTGTCTAATCGTGATTATTTGACATAATCGCGAATATTTTTCATAATTGTCATTATCGTTTCCATGTTGAAAAATGTGCATACATTTAAAAAAAGAACATTGATATTGGAAATAGCAGATCTACAAGCTTGTAGAGCTATTTGTAGAGCCATTTCCAAGTATTTCCAAGAAAAAAGTTTGTCAAATATGTCAGTAATTTCTTTGTATATTTAGGTTATGTGTCATGTCTACCACGTGCAACTTAAAAGCCTAAAATTCAAACAGAAATGTAATTGTCAACGACAAAAACACAATTAAATCATTAATCGCAATTATTTGAGTGACAAATGATCGTCATGTAAAATGTCATAATTGTGACAGCCCTACAGTAGAGTCTATTACACAACATTTCACAGTAGTACATGTTGATGATTTATGATTTGAATTAATTGAATTCCACAGTAAGACAGATAGGCGCCACTAAAAAGTAAAAAACATTTCTAGGCCTATCAATAAACTGACCACAACATTGCATAGGCTGCAATTCAGCTGGTAAACTACCCCATCTCCTCTATCTTCACTTTAGTGTATCTTAAATTAAGTACATGTTTTGATTTGATTAAGAAAATTAATTCCACATGAGGTTACCATTGTCCTACGGTATGTGAATGCAAGGCCTATGTAATATATTTTCCACGCATTTAAACCATAATTATGTCTGCATATTCTATCACGTCAGAACTAAAGCAAAAGAATATGTTGAAACCATCAATGTTCTGCTTGTGCCCTGCCCAACGCAACCCTGCCCTGACCCCAGAATGGAAAACTACATGGGTCCACACAATCACACACACACACACACACACACACACACACACACACACACACACACACACACACACACACACACACACACAAGAACAGGTGCACGCTAGGGATGCGAATCTCGACCACTGAGGCGATACGATACGGACCTCGATACACTGCCAGCGATACGATATAATTGCGATACATTGAAATCCTGTCGATACGATACATCACGATCCACCCCTGTTCCCGATACGATGCGATACGATTCACGATTCACCACGATTCAAGCCCAAATCCCAAAATTTACAAAACATAGCGACTAAAAATGTATGAAATTTAAATTCAAGGCAATTTATTGTTTCACTGTAGTACTAGGCTCTGTCTAACAACCCAACATATGCCTATAGTATTCTGGGAGAACACAAAGCTGCTGGCTATTGTAGAATTGTTTCATAACTAATCATATAGAAGGCCTATGTCATTATTAGTAGGCCTATATGTCTTCAACTGGGAGTCAGGGACCCCAATCCAGGGTTATTACAGGGGGCCTGCCAAATATTTGTGTGATACAGTAGGCTATAATGCCTAGCCTACAGCGAAGGTCCCTGCTTGATCTCTGTCTGAGCTAAGGGGTCCTTGACCTGGAAAACAATAAAGTCCCTCCCTGGTTTGTATTATTATATTATATTATATTATATTATATTATATTATATTTAATCCAGGATTATGCCATTTTTATAGCCAAAATGTTTTAAAACAGATCTACAAGCTCACAGCGCGTCGCATCCACGACGCATTGTGAGCTTGTAGGTCTGCTATTTTAGGTGCGACACCCTTGTACTGCGATGTATAAATTAGGCTTCTTTCAAGTGAGAGAGTTGCTTGCATCAACAGGAAAGTTGTAGAATAGTGACAAATACTTTGTTTTAAACGCAAGCAGTAGTCCTACAACACCCAGCAACATTGCTGTTGTGTGTGTGTGTGCAGTTAATATTGCGCAGAAGATGATCTCAATCAATTGTCCGTCGGAGATTCGCTAAGAAACGGCTGTTGATTACATATCACTCGATCAGCCTGTGCTACTCTGTGACAACAATCAGCGCAGCGGACTTGGATGATATAAAGCTAAGTACTGTACAACTAATCTTGCATCTTTTTAACCCGTGGGGCTGCTAGTTCGTCTGTGTTGATTCACTCGTATTTCGCTGCACTGTCTGTCTCCCTGGTTGCCTGCATGCAGAGTGCAGATGTTGTCCGTCTGTCCGAGTCGCAGCTCGCGTTAAAGACTGGCTTTTGGGGAGGGGGTTGAACGGCTGATGATGGTGCATTCATGGCGCCTCGGAAACACAGGATAGAATGAAATACTATAATGGAAGAACCGATACAATCGCGGAATGTACCGATCCAGACACTCACGGAACGATCCATCACGATTTCGGCCGTCTATTGTACCGGTACACACTGAATGAACCGATTTGACCGTATCGCGGACGTTTGTATCGCGATTACGATCCGTACCGGTATATCTTCGCATCCCTAGTGCACGCATATGCGAAACACTGAACCAGTGTGCAAATAATGGGTGCGTTCGGAAACCCGCACCGGGTGTGTGCTCAGTGTAGTGAGTGCAGTGGGCGTGACGTTGGAGAGTGCATTCAGTGTGGCTTATTTACGAACGACTAGTTAAGAGGCAGCTGTGCGCTTTTTCACTCTGAACTCTGAAGGTAAACTTTCTGAAAAGCAGCAGTTGCTAACGTAACGTTGATATTGAAAGGATATGTAATTTCTAACATTGGCATAGCCTACCTGCTGTTAGTTTACATGTTGATGTTACATGTTGAAACTATCAAGCCCAAACGACCAACGGGGC